>NC_033797.1:66082109-66083433 GCF_001876935.1 Asparagus officinalis | reverse complement strand
GTTATACTATAATTACTATTATATAATATTATTAATATATGTTATTAAATTATGTTATTAAAATATTAATATATGTTACTAAAATATTATATAATATTATAATAAATACGTTATACTATAATTACTAATTAATATTATATAATAATATATTACATAATATTATTAATATATGTTATTAAAATAGTATATATATGTTATTAAAATATTAATATATGTTATTATATAATATTATTAATATATGTTATTATAATATTATATAATATTATAATAAATACATTATACTATAATTACTATTATATAATATTATTAATATATGTTATTAAATTATGTCATTAAAATATTAATATATGTTATATTTTATATATCATGTCATATATTTATAATATAATTGCATGTATTAGTTAAGTAATACAAAAATATTTTAAAATTATCCCAATTGCCTTCAAAGTGGAACAACATTGTTCCAATATGGAGGATGGGGTAAATTTTTACTATTGGGACAAAATTTTTGTATATAAGTGGGGTAATTTTATCCCAAGTGCTGTAATTGTCTCACTAGTATTCCAAAAAACTAATAACACAAAAGATATTATCCTTGTTCCATTATCCCAATGAATAACACTATGAAATAGAATCCCCAAAATTATCCTATTATCCCCCAAAATATCCCAACCAATGACCCCCTCCCCCCTAGAGAATCTAACTATAACGCGATATGTATAGCTTTATATATTTTCTATCGTGATAGCATATCGATTCCTGGCATTACGATAGACCAAAATTAATTTTAAAAATCAAATAAATTACATATTATGTACCATTTCATCAAGAATTAAGAGAAGATATATGTGCTAAGTGCATCCCTATGAGTTAGTTGATTTGGGATCTATTGATAAAGGGAATAGTCGAGGAGTGGTTATGCAGTACAGTTGAGCCTTATGGGCAATGTCTTTAGTGATGACTTTTATTTTATGTTTACCGAGACCTCAGACACTTGGGATACTTTGGATGATGGATTTTTAATTTTATATGCATATCTGGGATTGCTAATATCTTGTTATTGCTTGATTATTTTGACATAGAGTATATTTATGTATGATGTGTACATGGTACACAAAGGGCACTTGTGCACCATTAGAAAGTTACATTAGCAGTTAGGAGTTCCTATAATAAAAGATATCCCCTTTGAAACTATATAGTTGCTAAAGTTGAGATTGAGTATCGAATGTCATTTCACTTGGAGCAACAACTACATTGTTGTATTATTGGGTATAGCAATAGTCGGAGCACTCTGTTGGTCACCTTGACTGGTTCAAGATGAGGT
>NC_033797.1:66065306-66082083 GCF_001876935.1 Asparagus officinalis | reverse complement strand
ACTTTACATATTTACTATCAACTAGATTAAGGGTGTGACTTCGTGCACGAGGTGCGGGCTTGTTGTGAAATCTCAGGCATATCGCAGGGTGGTTTGCTAGACAAGTTCATCACAAGGTGATGAAATTTGGGTTTGTACAATATTCACTTAATGATGTATTCTCTTAGGAAGAGAGAAGTAATATTGTAGCATGTTGACATATGACATGTGCTTGGACTAGACATAAGGAGGTTGAGGAAGGATCCTTGCTCCCTCGCTATGTGAGCTCTTATGGACGACCACCAATGATAGAAGATAGTCATTGTACCCTATCCGATGAACGTCTACTGTTTTTGTTGTTGTTTCCTATTGTGATGAGATAATAACGTACATATGGGGCAATGTCAAAAAAACAAATGATTAACACGAAGCCAAATTGAGTGCGTAGATCCTAAATGGGCCCAATCCGATTCTTTAGTGAATCGGTTCTTACACCTTGAAACTCTTCAGCATCAGGGTTGTAGCACGCCATAAGGAAAGGGCTGTACCTGTACCGTGGCAGTCAGAGAAACAAAATCATTTTGATGGGAGAAACCATTAGATCAAAGGAAAACATTAAGAAGGAAGGGAAGCCTATTATCTGTACCATCCCGCTTTTCTTCCATTCCCATACCAAGCGCCAATGGGTACCAAATCAAGACTGTCACCCAATTCTTCAATATAGTCACGTTTGACCTGATGAGAAATTATGGAACATCAGACTACAAGAAGTTTGATCAAGCGGGATGTTCGTCTTATCTCAAATTAGATGTACCTTTAACCAGGCATCAGTGCGCTTTGATGCACAATATCCAGCATCAATATCTAGAGTTTTTGCCATTATTCCTTCACATGACGATTTACAGGCATCTTCAAAAAAGGTGTTTATATTGGTTACTGTGCTTTCATTACTCAAATATGCTTCATCTGCTTCCACCTATACAACAGCAGAGGGAGAGAAATACAATAAAGATTTTATGTTAGCATCATCAATGTGAAAGTAATCGTAAAGACGAAGAAAAAATTATTGTGCATTGATGTTCATTCAGTTTTTGGGCAGTAATTAGTCTTGTGCAAATTCATCGATACGCAGAGCACACAAAATCCTTCATCTTATGCAAATTCATCGATATGACAACAACATATTATTATCTAACACATTATATATGGCCATAACTTCTTACTTGAAGTTGTCGGAGAACTCATAAACTTGCGAAATGCATCACATAAAAAGTGGCCCGAGATGTGTAGAAGAGCTTCTGAGTTTCTTTTATCCTGAACTCGACCGAAATTACTATAACACTTCTCCCCTGCCTCAGAACAGAACCTTCAACTCCAACAACTTCCTGCAAATAAAGATCCACACACTGGTACAAAACGACGTAATCCAGACGGAAAATTCCGTCTGGAATAATTAAAATTCCGTCCAGAAAACCTATTCCAGACGGAATTCCGTCTGGAATACGAGTCTAGTTTGTTTCCGTCTAGAATACGTTATTCTAGACGGAAATTCCGTCTAGAATGAATTCTAGACGGATTTTAGTAGACGGAAAAAAATACCGTCTATAATACATTACAGACGGAAATTTTCCGTCTGGGATAGGTATCCCAGACGGAAAATTTCCGTCTGGGATAGTAATTTCAGACGGAAACATATTCCGTCTGGGATAGTTATCCCAGACGGAAAATTTCCGTCTGGGATAACTATCCCAGACGGAAGTCTGCATACATACGTCTTTACAACGCAGACGGTTTTTCCGTCTGGGATACAAAAAATCTGTCTGGGATATTCTGTGCTGTTTCCAGCTTACAAACCTGTAAATCCAGCTTAAAAATCTGTAAATCCACTCAAATAACCCTGTAAATTCAGCTTACAAATTAAGAAACCACACCAACATGATAACAACTTAAATAAATCACACAACACCAACATGATACCAATTAACCACTTAAATAAACCACACAAAACAACTTAAATAAATATTCTCAACAAAGTAACACATGTTTTTTCATAAATAAATCACACACCAACATTATACCAACCTCATATATACTTTGTTTTTTCACACAACAAAGTAACACAATGTCAACTTATAAATCTGCCACACAACTGAATCAACTCACTATTTGTTTTGGGCTCAACACAAAGAAAGTTGTGGTTTAAAAATACAATATCGACGCATGACAAACCGATATCCAAGTCCATTTTCTCCAGAGAAGCTCAAAGAAACACATGCACCTGCAAGATAAAAAAGAAGGTGGCATTATTTTTAAGAATATGATATATTCCTAAATTTAGAAGTATGCTTAGTAATAACTAAACATGAGTAATAACTAAACATGAGGCCAAATTTGCGTTATATAAGTAGGATTCACAAATACAGTTGTATAGTATATTTTTTAAAAAGAAGGTTTTTAAGCACAATTAAGTCTACTAAATATGACTTTTTAGTAAACAAGTAATCAAAAGGGATAGTTGAAATTAAGAACCCCCCCCCCCAAACCCCAAACCCAAAAGAAAAAAACGTAGATGTTATAAATTGCACTGGATCTCGTATTCAGCTGCACTTTCCACATATCTCACCTGCACTTTCCACATATCCCAGGACCAGAAGCAACTGTAGCACTATATATACCAACATCATGGGCAAGGTGAGTAAGAATTAATTAAGCTAGCTCTTAACAAGAATTAAGCTCATAATTAACAAACTTTGTTTATTAGTTTTAATAGCATGAACAGGACTTATGTAGCATAACTGGAACTAGCTAGCTTCATAATCATGCGTTTGATTGATCATTAATCGTATCAGACTATCAGGTTACTTATGGACATCCAGGACATGGATATTTATATCCAAATCAATTTAGATATAAAGGAGCAATTTTGATCCCGCAATGTCACACTGTCATTGTGAAAAAGGTCAAAGAAAAAATAATGTAAGCATTTGTTTAAAAAATATACTATACAACTAACAATAATGAACCAAAATTTGCGTTATACTATACAAGAAACATGAGTAAAAAGAAGGTTGCATCCTCAAAACAACTACTTCCTAGTCATCCATCATTGTTATGAGCTTGCTTTCCTTAATTAAACTTTTCCACTAATAACTAACAACAATATGTGCAAGTATATTCATGACCACAAACACAAGCAAGCCCCCCACCAAATTCATGCTATAAAGTTAATTCATGCTATAAAGTTAATTTGGGCTACTCATATGCCTATGGACACATCAACCAAATTCATGCTATAAAGTTAATTTGATGAATAACAAGTGATTAGCATCACATCCCATGAGAGGGCCATAGATCCATACAGCTCAAAAGCCAAAAGATATTATATATGCACCAAAGTTCGTTGCCGGTGGATCTGCTACGAATTTTGGCACACACTATTATTAGTTATTTTCTTAGTAATAACAAGCTACAGCTCCATGCGCTAGAAAACCTGGACTGTATTGGGCAACTCTTTATTAACTTGTAGGTTAAGAGCTTATTCATGTGCTTAGGAAAAGGTGGGGTGAGGGAATTGTGGTGGATCAATCCTAACATATTTAAGGCAAAAATTAAAAAATTAAAAAAATTAAAAAGTAAAGAATTTCTCATTGTAGCTTTCTTTTCTGCCAAATCCTCCTCCGTGACCCACTATCGACTACTATATATATGTTGATTCCACAAAGCAACACATGAATTAATTAGGACACTGTGCATGATTAAGTAAGAGCAAATTATCAAAAAGGAAAAACCAAACAACTGTACATATAGCTATCGTCAAAGTGTTAATACGTGTGTTAGATTAATTGAAAGAATTTCTATAAAGATAATTACTTCGAGGAAGTGGTTTCATGTGGAACCATTTTCCTTCAAAGGACTATATGCTTAGTTTCAGGAAAAATAAATTCCAAGAAAAGAATATACTTCCAGCTTATTTTTGAGCTCAAAGCTCGGAATGAGTTTTTGGGTTTTAAGAAAAAAATGAGTTCTTTTAGAAATATATTTTCTCTCTTTTTTCTAATAACCAAAGAGCCCCCTAAGGGTAATCAATATAAGGTTCACATGATTAGTGGCAAGCATCAGTATAGATATTATCCTACAAGAGTAATATTAGTAAGATATTTGTTTTCGTCCCATAATGAACAGTCAGACCTTTTCGTTCACAATGAAGGACAAACTTTTTGGAAAGATAAAAGTTCAATGAAAACATCGTTGCTACTGCTTCCTCCATACAATTAACTAACTTACCTCATAAAATCAAGAGTCCTCATCATCGTCAAGTTCCCTCCTCTGCAAGCCACTACTGCTTCCTCCAGCAAGTCCAGCCTGAAAATAAATAGATTTACATTTAGAGAATGAAATTCAACTGCTTCCTCCAGCAAGTCCAGCCTGAAAATAAATAGATTTACATTTAGAGAATGAAATTCAACAAAAGAATTGCTGATCTGTAATTTACCTGTGCGCCAACGTCTAAATCTAATTGGTCCAAAACTTCTTCAAATAATTCAGCTGAAATCTTCCCGGACAAGCATAAAACGATGTGTGTAAAAACATCGTCGCTAGTAGGGGATGGAGGCAAATCTGAACACATAGCCGTCGTCATCTGCATGAGTAATGTACGATCGATCTTACCGCGCAGATAACGGTTGACGCGCATAATTGTAGAAGATGCAAGGGTTCTGTTTGATGATGTTGTCGCAGTCGAGGTTGTCGAGGATGCCGTGGAGGATTTTCTGGAGGTACCCCGCTGAGCTCCAACCCCCATCAATGGAAATCTGCCTCGGTTATTATACCCCATCACATTCATTGCAATGGCATTATTCTCCTCTCTAGACAAGACATGAGGGTCATCAGCAGCTTCTTGGGTAGCACGTAGTGCTGCATCCTTCGTCGCGGCAGCAATATTATCCTAAATCACATAAGAAAAATAGATATATATTAATTTGTCAAATAATGAATGTGGCCCTGTAAAAAGCCGTGGGTGGAAATGCGAATTTTTTTTTTAAGAAGCCGAATTTCAAAGTACAACAGTTTAAACTATTAATTAATGAAATGTACAACAACGTAATAGTTATTATTTTATATTTGTTGAAAAATAATTACCACCAACACCATGTTTTCTTTAATCTTCTCTTCATCTTTATATGTTGAGCGAAAGGTGCCGTAAGCTAACTTTGCCTTCAAATTGATCGGCATTATCGACTTCCCCTACAAAATATAATAGGAAATGTCGAAGAGTTTGGTCAAATTAAAGGTGCTAGCATGTGAATACGTCAACGTTAAATATTATACCGTGTCTCGACAATATCTATACTCAAGATTGGCAAAGGACATCGATCCCAAGTGGTGGTCAAGCTTGCGCTTGCTATGTCGGTTCGTCGAGCCCTTCTTAGATTTATCCTACAAAAAAAAAGGGTGTTAAAAATGATACTTGCATTTACAATATGCTTTTGTACGCAACCTGATAATGTACTCATACCTGTGCGGACTCCGTATCCCAATAAAAAAGAAGAGCCGTGAAATGATCGAGATCCACCCTCTCATCGAGATTTAAAAATCTCTGCCAATCTTGGGTATATTTATCATATGTTGATATCTTCAGCTCATGTCGCCACTGTTTGAGCACGGCCTCAACTTTGATATTGAAAACATAGTGCCACGCCCCAGGGTAGTCCTCAAGACAATAGAATTTCTACAATTTTGCATGTAAAAATATAAGATATCTAAGCATTTTGTAAACGTATTCTATATCAAAAAAAATTAAAGAAGTAATGATCATATACCATCAACTCTCTCCATATATCCTCGTATGCGGACCATGGAAGCTCCTTGAATCTGAAGTAAGGGTTTATGACTTGAGCCCGCCGTACTAAAACGTCGATGTAGTTATTAAATTTTTTTGACCACGGGCCGATCGGCAAGTTATCAACCCACTGAAGAATTCCCCGAAAGCCTCTCGGTGCCTGTTTGGAATCAGGCTTGCTTCCACCACGTCCTCCCGGTCCAGTTGCATCTCGCTTTGCCCCTACATTGACAACAGAAGTTACGTGATGAAAAGGCGAAAACAATTGCGCAAAATTATTAAATTTACCTCTCGCCACTTCTCTATCCTTCGCTTCGGTTGCAACTTTCTTTCTAACGGTTATCATAGGCTGTAGTTCATCTAGCCTTTTGAGTGCAAGTGGATGATACTTCAAAGCATTAGTCTTTGATATGATCGAATCTGGAGGCAATGGTAGATGGGGAATGTCTGGGGTCCACGAACGCAACTCGGCCCCCTGCGTACTTTGCGAAGACGATGGTGTCCAAGAACCCTCTACAATGATTAAAGAAGATAATCAATACGAGAAAATTGAAGGATCATTATATTGAATTAAATATATTGCGATACCATTATCTGTAGTGTGGGAGGGCTCTGCATGTGAATCAGTGGCTCCGGGTGAAGAATAATCAATGCCTGCCAAATTATCTATGCAAATAAAAATTAATATTGCTAACATACAATAGATTTTAAATACAAAAGCTGGACTTTAAATATGATTGGATAAATATTACAAACACATATATGATTAATACCTATATGAGGCGAGAATGCTAGAGTTGTGTCCCGTAGACGACCCGATAATTCCGCATCATCTACCCATATAAAAAACAACTTAGTTGGGATGGTGTTTCATATGTCTACTTTGAGTTGTACAAAGATAATTGAAATTCATACCTATATCCGTATGTGCTGAAATGTGTGCCTCCAGGAGCTGTTCTGAGCCTAGGGCCTCCTGAAGCTGTTCTGAGCCTAGGCTCGTAGATCGTGACCGATCACGAGATCGATCGAATAACCTCGAGTTCTTCATCTGTAACATGGAATTAGGAGAGTTCAATACGAAATATTTGCCTACTAATTCACAAGATAAACATTTACTGCAATTAAACATTTAAATAACATTCGCGCACAAAATGACATACATAATATACCTTCTAAAATTGGGTTGTCAGCGTGAATCTCCGCATCTGTCATATCAAGCATGACATTCTGAGGGTAAGAGAAATTCTGCCAAATATCATCAGAAGAACCAATTGGTTCATTGTCCTCATCACTATCGGCGTTATTATTAGGGAGGACAATAGATCTTGGCTCCTTGTATAGCACGACCCAATCGGCGACAACCCTTGGATCTTTCACATAGAAGCACTGGTCCGCCTGTTCTGCGAATATGAACTTCTCATCTAGATATATCTCTTTGTCGAGGTTTACTAGTGTAAACCCATAATGATCCTTGCGCGGTTTGGCAGGACTCCAGCGAACCTTAAACATGCAATAATTACGCTGACTTTTTTTACCATAGCCGTAAATTATCTCTACAATATCTTCCAACTGGCCATAATATAAGATGTCAGCTTCAACTGGGTTTTGATCTCTTATGCTAGAAAAACATTCTTGAGCAAAACAGACCATGACCCCACTATTTTGCGTTACCCTCTTATCATCGGTCGCCACTGTTTTAAACTTATACCCATTAATGATGTGTTCACTATATCGTCTCACTTCATAGTAAGGACATTGTGTGTGTACTAAAATATCTTCAGAGATTACGGCACCAGCAAGAACGTCTTTATCAACCTAATTCAAGCATCAATTGAATAAAATGATCTCCGAGTTTGCTTAAAAATTTAAAAGTAAATAATACAATACTACTTCTATGCTACTTACATCGGTTCTGAACCAATCGGGAAAATCTTTGGTGTGTTTTTTTTGGATATCATGTGCTGCATTCCTGGCGAACTAGACGCTTCATAAACCCCAAATATCTACAATAAATAAAATTTTAGGAACTACAAATATCTAATCTAAAGAAAATCATGAATATGATTAATATTAACTGTGTACACTGCATATGAAATTAATGCACTGGGTAAAGTCTCTTACCTCTCAATTGGGTACATCCAACGGTAAGATACAGGACCCGCAATTATTGCCTCACTAGCTAGATGTTGAGTAACATGGACCATGACCGTGAAAAAGGAAGGAGGAAATATTAACTCCAGGTTGCATAAAATTAATGATATTTCTGTTTCAAGCTTTTTAAATTCCTTCACATCTATAACTTTCGAGCACAATTTTCTGAAGAACCCACAATACTCCATAATAATTTTCGATGCTTCTTTCTCCATATTATTACGCAATGCAACCGGGAGCAATTGATGTAGAAGAACGTGATAATCATGGGTCTTTAGGCCTAAGAGCTTCCTCTCCTGCACCTGGACATTATTTGATATATTAGCTGAATACCCATCCGGTGATTTTACTGATTTCAGGACCTCACAAAATCTCTGCATCTGCTCTGTCGACATCGTAACACGAGAGGAAGGCTTATGTTTTTTTTAAGTCCAACATCTTGTGCTTGCAAATCTTCTCGGATATTCAATGCAGCTAAGTCTTGACGAGCCCTTAGGTCATCCTTTGACTTATTAGGATCTTGAAGGAGGGTTGAAACTATGTTGTCACAAACATTTTTCTCAATATGCATGACATCCAAGTTATGCCTGATTTTAAGCTTTTGCCAGTATGGCAGCTGGAAGAAGATACTGAATTTACTCCATCCCTTTGGTAATTTATCAACTCCATTATCAACATGTGCCCGTTGGAATGCTCTCTTCCTCTTCAGTGTCTTTTTCTTTTTCCAGGAGCCTCTAGCTTTGAGTGAGTCGTACTTAGAATATCGGTTCTTACCAAATCTAATTTTAGGTAGATGCTCAAGCAACTTTACAACCTCAGCACCGGTCATTTGACGTGGTTTATTCCTAGTCTCAACAGTGCCGTCAAATTTATTGCTCAATTTTCTGTATTTGTGCCCCGAGGGCAACCATCTCCTGTTGAACCAATAACAACACTTTCGACTATATGGTAAGTGAAGGCCTTCAAATTCTGGTCCACATACTGGACAAGCAAACTTGCCTTTTGTCGACCAACCAGAAAGATTAGCATAAGCTGGAAAATCATTAATTGTCCACATTAGGATAGCACGAAGTCTAAATGACTCTTTAGCATGGGCATCATATATCAACATTCCCTCCGACCATAACTGTTTTAGCTCATCAATTAAGGGCTCTAAGTAGACATCAATATCATTACCCGGTGCATGCTTACCCGGTATCAGTAATGAGAGTATCATATACGGTTGTTTCATACAAAGCAGTGGGGGTAAATTATATGGCATTAAGACAACTGGCCATGTAGACCAACCTGAACTCATAACCCCGAACGGATTGAATCCGTCGCTAGAAAGCCCAAGTCTGACATTTCTGCATTCACGAGCGAAATTAGGAAAAGTCTTATCAATATGCTTCCAAGCCTCTGCATCAGCTGGATGTCTCAGCTTACCATCTTATAATATATCCTAGACGGAATACCAGAGACGGAATGTTTCGGTCTAGGATATAGTATCCTAGACGGAATTTTTTCCGTCTAGGATATTCCGTCTAGGATAGTTGAATTTCTACTAGTGCATCTTACTCGTCAAAAGATGTGGACGTCACCACTCTATCTCTTAATAGCTCATTTGGCAAAATAAGCTGCCACCTCATATCCATCATTCCCATATGTATTTGTGTGTGTGTGTACATAATAAAATGTAGAGATTAAATAGATAGAGAAAAGATATATTATTGTCATCTTCTTCCTCTCTTAAATCTGTGATTTATGCATTAGTCAATGGGTGATATGCGGAGCAATCTCGTCGTATCAATGATGTGATTGTATTCCGGCCGTTGTTTGAATATCAAGAAGAGGTGCCTAGCTATCTTTCTCTTGATATAGGACGGGTACTCTCTAAACAAGAGATTTACATATTCATTTATGATCATGAATAGTTTACAATCCATATGTAAGGAATGATTCTCTAATTTTCTTAAGCGTTGTTAGTACTAATTAATTTGCTGACATTACAACTTGAAAGTTAAGACAGACACCCTCATATTTTGGAGACAACAATCCTCAATGTTGATTCCGGGTCAGCACTTGGACCAAGCTTTGAGTACTTTAGGGCTTCTAATAATGATTATGATTTCAAAGTAATGAGCACAAGGTTTTCGTGCATCTTCTTATATCGAAAGAAACTACGAGTAGAAAATATATTATGGGTAATAATGGGTATTAATGGTTGTGATTTGCGTATTTATAATAGGATAATAATTGGTTTCCACAATCGCTTGCTGGTTTTGGGACAAGGTAGTCGGTATTTAGTTGGTAGTCAGCCGGCACAATCATACTAATTGCCCACGTGGTCCCTTAAATTGGCAGTATAATGGGTAGTAAATGATTGCGAAACAAAATCTACTTCCACAAGTTGAGAATATAGTAATAAGTATATCCTAACGACATCTTAGGATCCTAAATCCTATCGAGTAAATTTCTTAAATGTTAGGGGATTGCACGCACGTAAATCCCCACCCCCCCTGAAATAAAGAGGAAATTATTTTTTGACAAATAGACCCAATAAGAAAAAAAGAGATGAAACAATCACAAAACTAGAGAGGTAGTAAGTCCATAACAACTAACAGTATAAGGGTATATCCACAACTAACCCAATTTCTTTTGTATTCTATACATTTTGGTTAATGAACTCAATTGCGTTCAATCCGTTTCTTATGGGTTTACAGTTACTTTTTTCATTAAAACTATTTTATATACTGATGACTTATAAACAAAAAGAATATGGGGTGATTTTTTCATTAAAACTATTTTATATACTGATGACTTATAAACAAAAAGATGGGGTGATCTATTGAGACGAGCTTATAAGTATGCATTTAGTCTCATGTTTTAAGTTAATATATATATATATTCTTCTTCATCAAAATGTTAACTAGTAAAACTTGTTTCTTAATTATTTAGGCTCCGCTTGGATACCATGATGTTTTTACTTGTTTCCATAGTGTTTTTGCCAAAAAAACATCATGCTTTTGGAAACCATGGTGTTTTTTAAGCTAAATCATTCTCAAACCAAAAACACAACACTTATTTTAAAATACTTTTTAGGTGTTTTAAGTTTGGTATTTCGGTTTTGAGTTTGAGAATGTGTTAATATAATATCTAACATAATATATTAAATGTAATTAATGTAGAGTTATTATCAATATGCTTATTATATTTTACTATATACTATAGTATATTACAGTTAATTTAATATATTATTAATATTTATGAAATAATATAAAAATATAATAAATAAAATATCTTATATAATAATATAATAACATATTAAATACCAATATATAACATAACAATATAATAATTATATTATAATAACATATTGTATAGTAAATGTAATATATTATATAAAATATTAATATATTATGTAATAAATAATATAATTGATTATTAAGTAAAATAATTTATTGCTAACAAATGTTAATGTAAAAATAATATATTCAAAATATAATAATATTTATTAATATCATAAATACTAATATATTATTAAAGTCCTATTAAAAAACTCTAACATATTAAAAACTATAATATATTATATAATATTATAATATTTATAATATATTAATTTATTAAAAACATACTAGTACTAACATAATATTAACATTGTTAATAATATTATATTTTATAAATAATAGTATAATATTATATTATATTAATAATGGTATAATATTATATTAATAATAAAATAACATTATTATAAAAATATTAATATAATATACAACAATAACAAATTGATATACCAAAATAATCAAATATATAATTATTTGAAAATAATATGTAATAATTATAATATAATAATAATTTAATAATAATATTATATTATATGAATAATAGTATAATATTATACTAATAATAAAATAACATTATTATAAAAATATTAGTATAATATACAATAATAACAAATTTATATACAAAAATAATTAAATATAAAATTATTTGAAAATAATATGTAATAATTATAATATATTAATAAATATAATATAATATAACTCATTAAGTATAATATAATATTATAATATATTATACAATATTATATTACATTACATTTAATACTTATAATACTATAATAATATAAACTAAATATTATAACATTTTATTTATAATATATTTAATTATAATTAATATATCATATATTAATAATATGTTTAATACTAATGTTATAATGGATCAAACTAGTGTTGACCAAAAATACTTAACATGATGTTTTGAAAATATTTTATGGGAAAAACACAACGCTATGTTGTTTTTTTACAAAAACAAAACAAGAAAAACACCATGGATTTCCTAATGACTACTTAGGATCCTAACCCTATCGAGTAAATTTCTTAAAAGTTAGGGGATTGCACGCACGTAGACCCCCGAGTGAAGTTTTTTTATTAAGTTACCTTGAAATAAAGAGGAAATTATTTTTTGACAAATAGACCCAATTAGAAGAAAAGAGAAGAAACAATCACAAAACTAGAGAGGCAGTAAGTTCAAAACAACTAACAGTATAAGGGTGTATCCACAACTAACCCAATTTCTTTTGTATTGTATACATTTTGGTTAATGGAGTCAATTGCGTTCGATCGATTTCTTATGGGTTTACTATTATTTTTTTTCATTAAAACTATTTTATATACTGATGACTTATAAACGAAAAGAATATGTGGTGATTTTTTTCATTAAAACTATTTTATATACTGATGACTTATAAACAAAAATGTGGGGTGATCTCTTGTGAGACGAGCTTATAAGTATGCATTTAGTCTCATGTTTTATGTTAATATATATTCTTCTTCATCAAAATGTTAACTAGTACAACATGGTTAAATATCATTTTTTTTGTTCTATATTCTTACTTAACTTGACTGTGAAATATTTCTTATATTTCCATGTGAAGAAGTAAAATTATTTATTGTCTATATACCTATAGAGTTAATCAAAACTATTAGAATTACCATGACCAAAGTCAAAACTACATGGTCAATTCACATTAAATACCATTTACGATAAATAGTACATAATGGTCAAAATCCTTTTATGAAAAAAAATGTAACTTTTATACAAATAATTTTATTCTCACTACAATCTTATGTTGTCATCTTATCATTTGCACAAATTCACAGCATAATATTTTAATTTTATACCCTGCACAATTTAATAATCTTATAATTTTCCCATTTATGTGATGTCCCATGAGGCTAATAGACACTTAAAGAAAGATCGCATACCAATAAGCATAGATCGTAATTATGATACCTTTTACAATATATTAAATTTATATATTCTATTTGTTTATGTTCTGAATTGTCAAAATTAGCAAGCTATGAAATCACTAATTGATATATTTCATGCTAGTATGTATCCTTTTCTTAGTAGATTGAATTTTTATTTTTTGAAACATAAAATTATTTTATTTCTGACTTTAGTTTCACATAATTGGTGATATGCTCAAGTCTTAAAAATTTTTTTAATGAGGATCAGATTCCTCTTTATTTAAGTGTCATTCTCCATCCCATTCAATTACTCTTGCAATTTAGAACTTTTTTTAGCTAAACTGCCTCAGTTACCCCTTCTAATAGAACTCACCTATGTTTCTTAGTCGATGGTGGCTAGTGTTATTTTAATAGGATGTGGTTATTCTAATTCAAGTATGTCAAAATAATTGCAAGTGGTCAAGATACTAGATCTTTTGAAATAATATATGTTGAACATCTCATAATCAAAATATTAAAAAAAACTTATACAATACCTTCGAGTAATTTTACTCACATAATTATTTTTAATCAACATGCATATTGAACATCTCAAAGGCTCGCAATTAGTGAAGATCCTAAATTTTTTAAAATGATACATATTAAACATCTTATAATCAAAATACTAGAAAACTTAAATGTGTGACTAAAACTAATTTATACATCCTTACTCGTGTGGCTACAAAGGATAATATTGGAAAGATAAAATGTTTAAAATGAAATGCATTAAATTAGAATTTAGTTATAAATTACAAGTCCTTATATGAGTAATCTTACACACATAATTCTTTTTTATTAACATATTTATTGAATATTTCAAATTCCTAACAATCCATGTTTTTACTTTTCAAACTACATTTTTTAGTCATTTTAAAAATTAAAAAAATTTCCACTGAGATAGTTTCTTATAGTAAAATGTTGCATTTTTAATATTTGATGTAGTAAATTATTAAGCAAACGATATATCTCATGTTAATGTAGATTACTATGTGAACTGCTGGTCTCTTTGTTTTGATGATGTTTAACAAATAATTTACCACTAATGTTATTTGTCTAGTATTTGTGTTTATTTATTTATTGTAGACAAACAATAAGTTGTAGCATTGATGTAATCGAGTATTCACGATCATATCAAATGGAGGTTGGCGGAATTATGGAGTGAAGTCTATGCAATTCAAATTGAAGATCCAAGTTCTAGCTTCATCCGCAAGTGTACCAACTTGAGCTACATCGAAGATCTATCAATCTTGGGTATATTTTGTTTAGGTTTTATATTATGTGTGTTAGTACTTTAAGCTCAATCATATATACACACACATATTTAGTTTTTATATATATAATTATATATATACACAAGTTTTGATTTATGGACTTAACAATCATTGTATATATATTTCATTAAGTCTATAAAATTATTTCATAGGGTTTCATAACATTGTTTATGTCAAAACATCAAATTTTATGTATATCACATTTTCATGTTTTGGACACACTTGCAAAATACATAAGTTTACACAAATGAGAAACTCAATTTGAGAAATTCTTTTTCTAACATGTTCACTTTCATGTTTATAAATGTTTTCTAAAGTTTTATCAATTTTGGAATTAATTTGTTATGTTTATTTGAATTAAAAAAATCAAGTTTTTAATAAGCTCATGTTCGTGCATGTTTTTGTAAAACTGATGCGTTTTCACAATTGGGAAATGCGATTTGAAAATTTTCTTTGTTTACAAGTTTATCATCATATATACAAATATTTTCCTAAGTTTTACTAATTTTGGAGTTGTTTTGTTATTTTCAATTGAATTTACAAAACTGAGTTTTCTGTAGTTTTTTCAGAAACTATATATCTGTGTTCAAACATTTATTTATATCAACTGAGAAGTGATATTTCAGAAATTCTTTCTCTAAAATGTTTATATACATGTCTAGAAACGTCCTTCAAAATTTCATGATTTTTGGAGTTGATTTACTATTTTTAATTGATTTTATAAAGTCAGATACACAAAATTCCAGAATCTGTCAAAATCAGAAACTGTCAGTGAACAGTACGGTCGACCGCTACAGTCGATCGTTCTACAGTGCAGTCAGCTGTCTGCAATTCATAGAGCAGTTTTGTAGTTTTATTTCTCACGGCCGACCGCTACGGTCAAACGCTGAAGTTACCGTTGCACAATAACGGTAACTTGCTGATTTTTATTTTTTTAGTGGGTTTTTTGGGTTGTTTTCTTCTTTCCTATATATACCCCTTTGTCATAACTATTTTCTACAACCAAAAGATATTTTAAATAAGTTTTTACAATAGTTTAAGTTTTGTTTAAGTGTGGGTTAAAAGTTTTAAGTTTGTGAATGTTGTTTCACAAGAAGAGGAGATCATCTTTGGTTTGAGCTTTCCACTTCACATCTCCATCTCTCTTGTTCTAGAGAAGTTTTCTCAACTCAATTATCTAGCTTATTTATATTTACATTGTCATATTTATATTTGCTAGACTTTAATTGAGTTTAATTTTATTTCTCTTTGTTTACACACACAACCATTGAGCTTATTGTATTTTCATACTTAGTATAATTTGGGTTATGGGTAACAATTGAGAGTGATCCTACATTGAGTTCTTATCTATTCTAAAGAACAAATTTGTTACATTGTGAGTGTTGTAGAGTTTTCGGTTAGCTAGAAAACCGTATTGTGAGGAGTGGAGTGTAGTCATATTGTGAGATTGTGAACGTTGATCGGTGACCATTGAAAACCGATATTGTGTGGTGTAAACGTTATTCGGATGAGTGTAGAAAATCTGGTTGTGTTAGTAGATTTCTCCCCAGGAGTGGGGAGCGGAGACGTAGGACGGAAGGTCCGAACTACGTGATCATATCGTGTGTTTGAGTTTGCTTTGGCACACTTACTCTTATGTTTATGTTTCTTGTCGCCATTGGCCATTGCTTATTATTTATATCATCCACTATCTTGTTTATTTTGTTTACCCTTATGTATATGACTTATCCTAGCTCACATATCTTGTTGTATTTTATACTTGTTAGGATAACTTGTTAATTTGTTTTAATTGGCATAAAATCGGTTTAGATTAGCATAAGACCCTAATCACCCTCCTCTAGGGTCTAACACGAACAAGTATAATATTTTAAATTTAAATATAAAAAAAACTCCCTTCAAGTTTGGATGATAATCAGATAACCTCGCATAGCTTCAAAAATATCAGAAAATTTCTTTAACTTTGAGATTATCAAGAAACTCTACTAAAGCGATAAATGTAGGGGGATTTTTTTGATAAAATCTCAAAGTTGAGGACATTTTCATATTAAATCTAAAAGTTAAAATGGGTTTCTGATAATCACCACATAAGAGGATTCTCTAATATTATATCTCAAAAATCACATATTAATTTTATAAAACCCCCTCAACTATTGCAATATGAGAAAACCCCCTCAAGTTTAAGCATATTACAAATAATCCTACTCAACTATAAATATTTGAGATCACCCTTTGAACTTTCATTTTTTAACCCCTCTCAAATATAGGGT
>NC_033797.1:66063436-66065288 GCF_001876935.1 Asparagus officinalis | reverse complement strand
CCTTGTGTTTGGGTTTATTATAGATAACCTACCTCAAGTTTGAAATTTTAATTAATCCTTATGGAAACTTCTCACTTTATGCACTGAAAGCTAACATTGTTGCCCAGATAACTCAATAAATTTTCTGTTTTCTCACTTAATCCCCAATATTTTTTTGTGAAAAAAAAATTCCCAAATACCGAATGTTTATAATTTCAAGATTTTTTCAGAGGTTTGTTTATAATTATTAAAAATTTAAAGAGGCTCGTTGTAATTTTTTGATTTCAAGGGAATGTGTTTCTAATGTTAGATTTTTAGGGTTTTTTGTACTTTTTATTTTTTTAGGGTTTTTCTTATAATTTTCTTATGGTTTCTTTGTAATTTTCTAAATTAAAAGGTATGTTTATGATTTTTAGTATTTTTAGGGATCTATCTAAAATTTAAAAAATTTTAAGATACTATTTGTCATATTTAAATTTTATTAATTTTTATTTTTCATGTGTGTGTTTGAAAATTTGAATTTTTAGGGGGTTGTTTGTAAATTTAACATTTTAAAAGGGGTTAGTTATACTTTTTAGATTTTTGGATAAGTTATTTGTAATTTATCATGGGCCATTTATATTTTAGAATGCTGAGTATTTTTTTCAAATTTTAGATTTTCTAATGTTTTTTTTGCAATTTCATGAAACCTCAAAATTAACGTATGGGAAACTTTCACGAATCCCCTAATAAGTTTACTATGTCAAGCTAAATCATAAATATCTTTAAAATTCTCACTAAACTCCCAATAACTTTTGACTAAAACCCTCAAAGTTAACATGATTAGTTCATTTATACTCAAATGACCAAAATACACACCGATAACCCACTAAGTTTTATGTTTTTTCACTTAATCCCAAATAACTTTTTCCTAAAAAACCAAAATTAATGAATGTTTATAATTTTTAGATTTTTTTCAGAGGTTAATTTTAAGAGGTTGATTATAATTTTTAGATTTTAAACGTGTCTGTTTCTAATTTTTAATTTTTCAAGGGGTTGTTTATATTTTTTATATTTTTTGTGTTTTTTGTAATTTTCTTAGGTTTTTTTAGTTAGCTAATTTAAAGTGTCTGTTTAAAATGTAAAATTTTCAATATGATATTTGTCATATTTTACTTTTTATGGGATTTTTTTTGTATTTTCATTTTTTTTTGTGTGTTTTTGAATTTTTAGGAGTCATTTGTAATTTTCAAAATCTAAAGGGGTTTGTTTGTATTTTTTGGATTTTTAAAGAGGTTTAGTGTAATTTGTGAATTTTTTGTGGGTCATTCATAATTTTAAAATTATAAAAGTATTTCTTTCAAGATTTTCAATGGTTTTTTACATTTTCTTTTTTTAGGGGGCTATTTGTTTTTTCAAGGGTTTATCCTCATTAGTTAGTGAATTTTCTGTAATATTGAGGAATTAAATAAGGGTTGTATGTAGCTTTTAAAATTTTTCTATGTGTTATTTGTAATTTTAGATTTTTGAGGTAGCTATTTATAATTTTTCATATTTTTAGGGTTGCTTGTAAATTTATGGATTAACTTGCAAAAGAGAATAATTTGTGGGGTATATACTATCCTTGAGAGTTAATTTAGTAAATGTAAAACTTTAGGTTGCGCCATTTTAGAGATAAGTGCAAAAATCAAAATGTGTTGGGTGCTTTCTAAAATTATCAAATTTACTGAGGATTTAGCGAGAATTATAAATATTTTGGGAGTTTGATGCTCAATTCAAAGTTACGAGAGGTTTATTGAAATTTGCTTTTTAAAATAACTAGTATAAGGTGTAGGCGTATAAAACTGCTTATAGGTCCCTTGACACAGCTCGGCGCGATGATTCGACAAATCGA
>NC_033797.1:66049653-66062436 GCF_001876935.1 Asparagus officinalis | reverse complement strand
GAAGACGGGTATTCTATGTCCCTATCCAAGAGAATGGGATTCAATACCGTACCCGGTAAAATTCAATCTGATTAACTTCACACCGTTCGACGGGAAAAGCTCGCCTACTCAGCACTTGATTTATTTCAAGTCTCATTGGCATGATCTCTGGAAACGAGGCTTTAATGGTCCGGTCATTCGTTGGCACCCTTCGTGGGCCCGCCTTCGATTGGTATCGACATCTCAAGCCAGGGAGCGTCAATTGCTGGGATGACATGGAAAGTTTGTTCCTCAGCAATTTCTTAGATCCGATCACGGAGGACTTCATCCTTCAGACATGTCATAACAACCTATCTATTGAGATATTGGAAGTTATGGAAGTCGCACCGTCTAACACTTGGAAAGACTTAAAGGTGCGCGGTGAACAAGCCGAACGCTTCCTCCGAAGGAAGAAGGCCGAGAGGAGCCAACCGACGGCCAATCCTCCGAACTCGAACTTTGCCTCCCGTGGTAAGGGCAAGGCACCTGCAGCTGCTGTTGGTACTAATCAAACGTCACAACAGCAATCCCGAAGGCAGCAGAAGATTTCGGATCCGAGACTCCAAAAAGAGTACTCCTTCAAGGACGAAGATGTTCCGACTATTTTCGAGTCTCTCCTTGAAAATAACAAGATCAAGCTACCACCGCCAATGGCAAAATTGAGCTACCACCTATCAAAGATCAGGAGGGAGCTAAGAGGATTACGGATCCAAACTACTGTGCGTACCACAGAAGGGTTCTTCACCCCACTGAGATTTGCTTTGGACTCAAAAACAAAATCAAAGCCTTAATTGACTCCGGTGTCATAACGGCGGAACAAGCCAAGTAAAGACGGTTCTAACTCCAGTGGGTGCACGAGTATAAACTGTTTCCCCACACTCCAAAGAGCATATGAGTATAAACTGCTTCTCGATTATCCAACTGAGTACAATGTTAAACCCGGTTTCGCAAAGGAAGCTGGGGGTGGATGATTTATGTAACGGGAAGTTCCTGGAGAATCTTATATTCTTAAGGATAACCCGAACATGCGAATGAGGATAACGTACTCCTCGTTACACCCAGTTTTGTAAAGAAAGCTGGGGGTGGATAATTCATGTAACGGGAAGTTCCCGGAAGAATGTTAAATGTAATATTCTTAGGGATAACCCGATCATTATGAACAAAGTGATAAACACTAAACTCCTACTATGACTTCCGAATACTCTTTTGCTGAGATGAGATTCGATCGTTTCATTAGATCAATCTTCCCTCACAAAACTCTCATTGGTGCTTAATGACTCACAGTCTCCCACCACAAAGTCCCCCACCGATCAGACTAATTGACGGTGGGACCACCAAAACTCCTTTCGTTTGAACCCACTCAAACTTTTGATGCGTCTGTGCACTTAACATTGACGAATGTCAAACCTCCTTGTGTTAAGTATTTGTCACTCAACACCAAGAATCCCCATTGAGTAATCGGTACAAGTCAACACTCCCACTGTGATTTGTACTCCAACTCCCATTTTTTTTACTTGGTCAAACCTTCTTACAGTTAGGACCATAACCAAAATCCCCTCTCGATTCCTTCAATGAACGAGAGGTCCACAAATCGAGTGATCAAACCTTCCTACAGTTAGGACCACAACCATAATCTCCTCTCGATTCCTTCCATGAACGAGAGGTCCACTTTCAAATCGAGTGATCAAACCTTCCTACAGTTAGGGTCATCTCAAACTCCCGCATGGTCAAACCTTCCTACAGTTAGGACCAAAACCACAATTCACTCTCGATAAACGAGAAATTCATTTTTAGTTCGGTAATCAAACCTTTCGACAGTTAGGGTTATCCGAATCTTTTCGATTCTCGGAGTGGAGATCCCACTCCTAGTTTCATCTTTCCGGATTCTGGGGGTGGAGATCCCACCTCGAGTCTCCTTTCCAACTGGAGATAGAATATAAAATTCTTCCTCTTCAGCTTTGGGAGATAGAATATAAAATTCTTCCTCTCCCGCATCGGGTTCGTCTTTGCCCCAAGAGAAGACAACTCTAGTCTGGGGTATTTTATCCCGAAGCCTAAGTAGGGATAAGTCAGCGCTTAACACGCGTTGCTGGTTAGTTCTCAACCGTAAAAAGAACAAAAGCCACATATTCAATATTGTGGCAGATCGTTATTAATAACGCCAAATCTGAGTCTTAAGTAGGGATAAGTCAGCGCTTAACACGCGTTGCTGGTTAGTTCTCAACCGTAAAAAGAACAAAAGCCACATATTCAATATTGTGGCAGATCGTTATTAATAACGCCAAAATCTGCGCCTTACACGCGTAGGGAATTTTATCTCGACTCCTAAATAGAGATAAGTCTACGCCTAACACGCGTTTAGTCTTTCACCGATTGAAAAAGACACCAGAATCCAGTCTGGGGCATTTTATCCCGAAGCCTAAGTAGGGATAAGTCAACGCTTAACCCGCGTTGCTGGGTGGTTCGTTCCCGTAAAAACGACCGAGTCTACGTATTCAGCATCGTTAATTCTGGGGACTTTCATCCCGAATCCTAAGTAGGGATGAGTCAACACCTAATACGTGTTGCCGGTTTAGTCTTTCACCGATTGAAAAAGACACCAGAGTACAATTCTGGGGACTTTCATCCTGAATCCTAAGTAGGGATGAGTCAACGCCTAATACGCGTTGCCGGATGCCATATTCCCGTAAGAAATGGCGAAGTCTATGTATTCAAAATCATAGCATTAAGTCTAAGGGAGTTCATTCCTTTAGCACAACGTCACGTGCGGAACGGACTTAAACAATCCGCATGCAAGCCCGATTCAAACGGTAATCGGTAAAGGCAAGCCATATCCGTTGAAGGCTGAGGGTTTGCCAAAAACCTTAAAGTCTACGTCTGATACACGTCGCTGTTTAGTCTTTTCACAGGAGAAAGACGAAGTCTACGTATTCAATATCGTAGCACTAAAAGAGTTAACTCTTTTAGCATAACATTACATGCGGAACAGACTTAAATAATCCGCATGCTAGCCCGACTCAAACGGTAGTCGGTAAAGGCTTATCAAACCCGTTGATGGCTGAGAATTTGCCAAAAATTCTATAAATGCAAGTTATTGACGTATCAGCTTCATTAGTTGGTCTCATGACTTGAACATCCAACAAACTTCAGGATAAGATCCACACGTGCAGATGAATCAGCTTTAATAGTTGGTCCTGCAGCCCAACATTCGGGACCGTCACGCTCCAATGCCTTAAGAGCTTAAACTGTGTAGACTCCAGCAAACGTACGAGTATAAACTGTGTTAACGCCGGTCAACGCGTTACAGTAAAGATCGATGCCGGTCAACGCATCAGCAATTTCGCCAAAATAAGGCAAAAGATGACTCCAAGGATTTCAGTTACAATCAGATATGAATTCCCGACGGAGAGGATTAGTTCAAAGTCAACTCAATGGCACGAGCTAAGTTCAGAAACTTACACACCAATCTCAGTTCAAGATTTCGACAACGGTCAGACGATAAACGCAGCGCCGGAAGAACTTCACCTATTCGACAAAACAATGAATAGATTGAAGACTGAAGAAGTTAAGAATTGAGATAGTTCAAGGTCACTCTACGAAATTGAGGAGATGGCCTATCTTATCCAAAGCATTCCAGACTCCTCAATAAAAGAATGAGTCTGGAATACTTTGGAGGGGGTATCTGTAGACGTCTAAAAATACCTATAGGTGTCCGTACACAGCTTGAGACAGAGAGAAGACGACGAACATCGTTATCCGAGTCTAAGAGGATTATCTGACGCCGACAAGCGCCTGAAGCAAAACGGCGAATCAAGTGACCTGCGCGCTTGACAGTCAGCTCGCGCGCGCCAATCAACACGCACGCGTCAATCAACACGCACGCGTCAATCAACTCAAAGCATATAAATCAACGAAGCGGTCGGATTATTCCGACCCGCACAAGCGCGGGTCGGAATATTCCGACCCGCGCAAGCGCGGGTCGGATGATTCCGACCCGCGCAAGTGCGGGTCGGATTATTCCGACCCGCGCCAGTGCGGGTCGGATTATTCCGACCCGCGCGAGCGCAGGTCAGATTTTTCTGCCGCGCAGTCTAATGTCTCAAACACGTTTTGACGGTTTTTAATTGGTTTTTTTGCAGGGTTTATCGGTTCCAGGGGTTCTTAACTGACTTGAGATCATCCCTAAACGTTGTTAGGCTGCTGTTGACTGAAGATAGAGCCAAATCCCTTGTTCTTATCCAAATAACCGCATTTTGAGGCCTATAAATATGAACCAAAGGCCTCCATTTTCTGGGGCGATTGATTATCAAGACGAGGAGGTGCTGCCGGATTGTGGAGTCAAAGGAGCATGAATTTCAGCGAGGGTTGACAGATCTTGGCGAGTTCTTCGGCATAAAGAAGGAGAGTTCGAGAGATCCGACGCCCGTTCCCGTCCGTCCCTTGAGATTAGGCTTGGTCTTAATCTCGAGAAGAGCCCTGATTTCGCTTGGTCGATTTCAGCCCTTCAAATCAAATACTTCCTCGGCAAAGGCGAAGCTCTGCCAAATTTTTCATCAACCAGATCCAGATCTAAGGCGGTCCACGGATAAACCCCGGCACAGGCAAAGATCCCACGCAAGCAGAAGACCGATAAACGATCTCTGCGTTTGTTTTGACGAGAGTTGTAAACTTTTGTTTTCATTGTGTAAAAGTCTTATAAAAAGACAATCTTTTTTTGTTTTCATTGTAACGATTGAAGTTGTAATGAATACCGCAATGAATACATCAATTTTCGACGCAAACAAAGAATATTCTTATTAAATGAGTTTAAAAACTTACATAATCCCTCTCGATCATGCCCTAGAGGTGTAAGAATCTGACGGTGGGCGTGGTATGAATTCAGCTGCTGGGTGGGGGTCATGTACTATCTATCTGCATGTGATATCTCAATATCAACAGATATAATCGTTATAACTCATTGGATTTCTCTCTTTCTCTATGAGATTCCACCTATTGCTCCACTTATTTATGTAGGGCTCACGGTATTGCCTACAGTCCACATAATGTGTTGTCATTCGTTGAGTGCAATTAATATGCTCAATAGGATCCGATACATGCTAATCAAAATTAAATTTTCGTAGAACATGATCTGGCACATGCATCTCCATGATTGTGACGCCCTTGGTTTCACACAAGGCTGCAGTCCAAGGTGAACTCAACAATGTCAAAACCTGCCATACACCCGACACTGTGCAATAACATGTTTCACCGTCACAATAATATCTCTGTAATAGAATAAAAAAAAGAAGTGCGGGTACAAGCAAATAGAATAAAGGTAACAATACAAGGAACACAATATAGAGAAAAGATATCCAATAATAAATAAAATCATGTTCTAATAGAAGATAAGTAGTACATCTGAGAATATGAAATAAGAGTAATAAATCTCTAATACAAGAGTCATCTGAATACAGAACTAAGGCACTCATCCTTTAACATGAAATACTAAACTCATAAAATATCTACTGTAGGGCTCAACCTTTAACAAGAAAACTAAACTCATAAATATCTACTATGGAGAACTATCTGTCTACTAAGTAAATGATGGTGAGCTAAACTGAGTCCTCATCAACCTGCGACTCTCCGAACGTCTGACTCACTGCTTGAAAAAAGAGGAAACAACGAGTGTCAAAGCGCTAGTGAGAATATCTCCACCCCCAGGGGGAATGAGTTAGGAGTATAAAAATACAAGTTAGTACATATAGATATATAAATCATCTATCCTGAACTAAGAGGAATTAAGATTTAAAAATCCACAACACGAGAATGAGTACGTCGAGTGAAATTATCCAAATAAGGAAACCCTCATGTATATACCCATGTATCTTAAATTATAAATCACTAAATCCCAACTCCAAGATCCTATGAATACAATAATCAATAAAAGCAATACACTATCAAGCCTCAAACAAACCAAGTCATGTCAAAATACCTCACACTACCCATGGGTAAGTGGCATAGTAACAAGGATCAAAAATCCAATAAAAGAATATTGTATAGTATAAGTCGTGTATAACAACCTCAGTCTTATACCCTATGCTCAGGGTAGATATTGTAGGAGCATAATTCAAATCTATGTGATTCTCTATACGAAAAATAAAGATGCTGAGTAAGGCGCTCACAATATCCTGTTACTCACTACCTTACTCAATCGCCCTGCAGAAATAGGCATATCAACCTATTCCGGAAATAATAATGCATAACAGAGTGTAGTCTACTGCGGTCTCATTGTAGTATACCAACTAACACACTCTGAGTGTAGTTCATCTGTGGTCTCATTGCGGGATACCAACTAACCCCACTCAAGTATCTAATCTATCATGAAATGTAATTTACGTCACTCTCTATCATGGCAAACTTAAAGATAAAATTGCGCACCTCCAAAAGTTCGTGCGTGCTCAAAATCCAAAACGTTCTCTCTCGTAAACAACACACGTGTATCGATGTGCGACTCATATTTCATAAGTACGATCAAAACATGTGAAAAAGAACAAAGTGTATAAAACTGCACAAGACCGGTCGACCGATTGTATCTCATCAGTCAACCGATGGTGACGTGCACAACACATGCACAATGAATTAACCTTGATCGGTCGACCGATTGGGGCTAATTGGTCGACTGATTGCTTTGATCAGTCGACCGACCAGAGCAAATTTTCCAGGTTTCCTGAGTAAAGTTAAATATTCTCATAAATTCATTAAAAATCGAAATTTCTCCAATAAAACTCGTATGTTAAATCTTATTTAAGGTATTTAGGGTTTACTTTGCTACATGAAAACACAATTATCAAAATTGAAGGAAACTAGAAAGCCGACATGATTTTATTTGTAATTTTATCATGAAAAAAAAATTAAATCAGCAAAAACTCATATTAAATCAACTTCAGATCATGAACCCTAATTAAAGAAACCATCTTCATACCCTTTTAAATCAAAAAGGTCAAATCTTTATAGCTTACAAGTCAAAGGTGTGACCTTTACTCATAAAATAAGTTTTAGAAATCCAATAAAATCAAGAAAAATCGGGGATGAGTTTGGATGAGATGAAACTCGCCTCAAAATTCGTGCTGAACTCCCAAACACATGAGAGACACGATCCTCCTTCACCAAAAGCCGATGATCCCGCCCAATTTTAAGTTTTTGCTCTTCAAAGTTCTCCAAATTCACAAGAGACAACTCTAGGGGTTTTTTGAGCGGGTGTGGCTGCTGATCAACGTGAGAAAAATATAGAAGAAAAGAGGAGAAAAGTTAGGTTTAGAATATATATATATATAGGTGTGTGATCAAATAGGCTCTAAACTGACCCGACCTGAAACTCAGGTTCTGTGCACCCGTCGATCAACTGATGCCAAGAATCAGTAGACCGATCAGGGAGCATCGGTTGACTGATCACATGACATCAATCGACCGACCAATGCAATATTTTCTGTCAGCTGATTCATGCATACATGCATGTTTACACTTATATAATAACACTTATATGTACGTACTCGATCTCAAATCGATTTCAAACATACTTATTCATCTCAGAATGATATCAACCATAAAAAAATCATTTAATACTATTTTCCATATTATTTTCAAATTTACGGGGTTTTATAACGATCTCCCGACATATCATCGGGACTCTAGTTCTCCACAAATCAATGCTATCTTTGTAAATATGTGCAAGAGAATCAAGATCGAGATTTTGGAGAATAGGGCATCCACTTGAACTGAAAATTAAATTTAAAAAAATGTATATCAACATCTACAGAAAAATTTGAATATAAATTATGAATTGAGTCTTATTTTATCTGTTTGTGTTGGAGGATATCTAGCTTATTTCTATAAAACTCCATATACCTGGTCGGGGTTTTGTAAGATGCGCTCCTTATATTATACCTATATAGCATAAAGAATATATAAGAACAAATTCACCATGAATAAAATTAAGTAATAAAAATAATTTTAAATTCAAGCATTAATATACCTGCATCCCAAAAACAACTGATCCTGTAGATTGTGGTGCATCTACAAAGTAGGTCATCCAATATGAATGTGTTTCCACAATCAAACCTGTAGCAATGTCACGCACTCCTTGAAAAAATTTTCTGTATTAAGGAGACCCTGGCTAGTTCTCTATAAAGGTATGCTAATACCACACTACCCCATGATAGAGTACCGCACACCTCAAAATCCTGAAGTAGGGTCAGTCATCGTGCATGCACAAGAATTTCGATTGCATTAGTAAATAACATACATTCTATCATGTGCAATATGTAAGCATGAGCATAATACTCAATCCAATCCTCTGTGGCATCAATGAGTATATCCTCCATAAATGCCTCGAAGCCACGATAGTCTAATCACACCACTCCTCAAATGATGAATCTACCCAAAAAGCCTCTCACATAGGTCCTCACAATTATGGTCATCTATGCCTGTAACAATAGGGCCAACAATCTGGAGCCCAAGTATGACGGCTACGTACAGAAGTGTAATGATACACTCTCCTATGCATATATAAGGTGTTGGTCTCTAGCCTCCACCCATTAATCAGAGCACGGATAAAGACCCAGTCAAGCCTAAATTAACTCACCAAGGAACACTCCAAAAAATGGCTTGACTAACCAACTATAGTACTCAATCATCCTCTATCTCCCAGCCTGAATGATTATGGGAATGGTCAACTATGTTGATTTTTGGTATGACCTATATTAGGTCTCATGTTTATGAGCTCACTATCGAATCTAGTACTGATGATTAACAAACAATTCCTAACAATGTTTATCGAGTGTTTATATTTGATTGTTAGGTATCCTACATAATGATCCTACGTTGGAGGTTGTATGGACTTGCGCATATACGATCATATCTATTGGAGGATGGAAGGAATATTAGAATGAAGCTTTGCATTTTAAGTCAAGTACAAGTTCAAGTTTCATCCACAACCAAGATGAGCATATCGAAGATCTCTTAGCTTGGGTATATTGTTTCTAGTTTATATCTTATACTTTATATGTTTATGCTTAAATCTTAAATATTACACACATACACGTTTTTAGTTTATCGCTTTCAAGTTAAAGCAAATATATATGAAACAAATAGTTATATTTACAAACATACATACTAGTTTCATATTTATCATCTTTATTTAAAAAAATAATGTGTTTATGGATTAAAGACTTGTTTATACTATTTTATATCATTTCTAAAGTCTATTAATCTATTAAAAAGTGTTTCAAAACTTGTTTGTATTAATTTCATCAAAAATCAAGTTTTGACGATTTCGTATTGTTTAACAGTTTGCAAAATAAATGAGTTTTCATAAATGGGAAATGAAAATTAAGAATTATTTTTCTAACATGTTCCATTATATGTTTATAAACATTTTCCAAAATTTTATCCTTTTTGGAGTTGATTTACTATGTTAAATTGATTTTACAAACTCAAGTATTTTAGCAGTTTTCAGAATCTAGAATATCTATTTTAAAACAATAATTTCTCACAAATAAAAAGTGATATTTTAGAAATTCTTTCTCCAACATGTTTATCTATGTGTGTAAAAACTTTCTTCAAAATTTAACAAATTTTGAAGTTGATTTGATATTTTTAATTAATTTTACAAAATCAGATACGCAAAATTTTAGAATCTGTCGTGCATGTGATCAGTCGACTGAACAGCATTTTCAGTAGACCGATCAGTTGAATGAATAGTAAATTTAGTCGATTGAATAGTGTACCATTGTATAACGGCTAGTTTTCTCTAGATTTCAAATTTTAGGGGTTTTGCCTCATTTTTTGTGCTTTCCTCTGGCTTGGTATGATATGTTGAGAGACTATATATAGTCCTCAACACTTAGATTTTGTTATGAAAGTTTAGAAAAAAATTTACAAGTTTTTAAGAGTTTGTTTAAGAAGTTTAAGTGTGTTTTGGTTTATACTAAAGAGGTTTACAAGAGAAGGAGATCAAATTCGTTTTGGACATTCAACTTCAATTCTCTATCTCTTTTGATCTTAGAGAAGTTCTCTTAAACTCTTCTTTTCTAGCTGATATTATTTTGATTCTCATTTCATAAGCTAGAATTATTTGAGTTTATTTTACTTATTGTTTTTCACACACAACCTGTTGAGCTTGAGTATTTTCACCCATCGTATATTCGGGTTGTGGGTGCGATTGAGTGAGCTTATATTTCATTCTTATTTGTAGTAGAGAACAAACCATTTTATTTGCACTTAATTGTTGAGATCATGTTATAATACACAAGGACACCGAAAGAAGTGGTTGGTGAGAGACAGGATCAATTTCAAGAGGAGTGGTGTCGGTAGTAAATCCTAGAGGAGTGGTTGGTGAGAGACGGGGTCACTTCCAAGAGGAGTGATATTGGTAGTAAATTATAGGGAGATGTTATAATTCTGAGCACTTGAAGAAGGTGACACGGGCTATGCCAACACTTAGAGGATGTATTGTGTAGTTACAATTGTGTGAGTTGTAAAAGTTTTCGGTGAATTTGGAAAACCGAGTGCGTAGTTACTTTTGAGATAGTGGAGATTCTCCTCGAGAGTGTGGAGCGGAGACATAGGTTACGAGTGACTGAACTCTGTGATCACATTGTTTGTTTGTGACTGTTATTTGCACACTATCTCATTTGTATCTTATGTGTTCATGTTTATTTCGCCATTTGTTTAAATTACATATTATTGCCCATAACTTGTTGAATATCTCACTTGCAACAGTAAACTAGTTAATAAGTTTTAAATTAGCATTAATATCGGATTAGATTAGCATATACCCTATTCACCCCCATCTAGGGTAATTTCAACCTACACATTAATCAAAATTGAGAAAATCTTTTAGAATACATAAATTTAAATTCACACAAAAATAGAAAATATATACATAGTTATTTTACCTATCATAAGGCAATATTATGGGAATGATGACTGGTCTGAAGGTATAATACATCACCTCGGATCGGTAATTAAAATATAATACATTAGATGTTTTGGTTGAACGACTTAATTATATGTACTCAATTAGAAGTAAACAATACAGAGCATACAAAAGGAAACTAAAAATAAAAATTGCATAAGGAGTAACATATATCAACATATAAAGAGCACACTACATATATATCCCATTCAAGCTTAAACAAAATGTTATGTATTACAAAAACCATAGTCACCTATTCTATAAAATCAAGCCCCAAATAATCAACTCCTAAGCCTAGTTGGACAACTATTTTTGATGTGGCCCGGTTGATCGCACCAACTACACCTATTTTTCCTCCTAACTCATTTTCATCCATAGTATTTCTAATTCATACGGACCGAGGTCGCACACTAGGAATATGGTAACTAATACATGCAAAAAAACATGACCATTTTTTGGTGTTTTCAATAGCAACCATTGCAAAGGCCAAAGGGAATAAACCACTATCTGCATCTACTCTAGTTACAACAAGCAAAACACCTTCATATTTACCGTATAAGTGGATGCTATCAATGCTAAGAATATGACAACAACAATCGAATCCCTCGATGTGAGGACCAAATGCCCAAAATACTCCCATGAATCGTCTATCTCCACCGTCAATGGGATTCAATAATACTTCATACACCATCCCTAGATTTTTTTGATGCTTCAAGATAATGTGGTAATATCTCATAATATATCTCACAACTATGAATATTTTTATCATCACCTTCTTTCGAGTATTCCAACACTTGCTATATGACGCATCCAAGGTGGTCGCTTCACACACTAAAATAAAATGGAAAAGTAAGTCTAAGAGAAAGTCACTTCCACTTATTTGGTTGGGAAGAAAACCAAAAAAGGAAAACGATTATTAGATTCCCCAAAGAAAACCCCCTCGCACGATTTTTCTTTTCGCCTTTCTCTACTCCGTGCTAGCGAAAACGAGAAAGAGCGAGAGAAAATCTCGCTCGTTGCCTCCCCTCAAAATCCTGTGATAGGGACTTGGGTAGTATGGGATACCTAAAGTCTCACATCGAGTAGTCTGGGATGCTTGATGGGGTATTTAAGTGGCTTGGTTCTTCCCCCTTAATAGCTAGCTTTTAAGGGTGGTTTCCCCAAGTTGCTTGAGTGCCTATCAAATGGTATCAGAGAAGGTTGTCGGCATCACGGAAAGGGCTACATTTGGATGGGCTGACCGGCGGAGGGGCTGACCGGAAAGGCCGAGTGAAGCAACACTGAGTGAAGCATCATAGAGTACAGCCGTCAGGATGTCGGATCTCAGGGGGTGCTATGATAGGACTTGGATAGTATAGGATGCCTAAAGTCTCACATCGAGTAGTTTGGGATGCTTGATAGGGTATTTAAGTGGCTTGGTTCTTCCCCCATAAAAACTAGCTTTTAAGGGTGAGTTCCCCAAGTTGCTTGGGTGCCTATCATCCTGACTTATCTTCGATCCAACACCTTGCTCTTGTTCATCTCGATCTCCCCTCTCTACTTCAACATTGATCAAACCCTAGGTCGAGCCTGGTGCTAAGCCCAGTTCAATGCCAATGCAAACCCTAGTTCAATGTCGATGCAAACCTTAGTTCGACATCCACAAACCCTAGGCAAGGCAACCCTAGTTCGACATTGGATTCCTTCGACCTGTTCCATATTTGACGCCAGAGCTCTTCGATCAAGTCCTAGTTCGCCGAAGCTCTCCGATCAAACCCTAGTTCTCCTGAGCTTTCCTTACCTCTCTCTCTCTCTCTCTCTCTCTCTCTCTC
>NC_033797.1:66024789-66049643 GCF_001876935.1 Asparagus officinalis | reverse complement strand
CTCTCTCTCTCTCTCTCTCTCTCTCTCTCTCTCTCTCTCTCTCTCTCTCTCTCTCTCTCTCTCTCTCCGATATAATGACTCAAGCAAAGAATTTTTTTTTCTTTAGTTCATCAGCAGAGGTATCATTCCATTGATTTGCTGTGGCTTTGAACATTACTCTTGCAGTTGGTACATTAGTTCATATTGCTTGCAATCAGTATACTTTGATCCCTACGACTTGTAATTGGTACAATTGGGTTTGTAGATTTATACTTGGATTTGATGATTTTTCGTAGAATGAGAATTAGTTTCATAAATAATTTCTAGCTACTAATGCGAAGAGTATATCATTAGCTTTATTAGTGATGTTGATATCTAAATAGTAGATATGTGAATGCTGACGTGGGGAGTGGGGACATGGGCACAGGCCCACCCATGTTTACAATGAAACCGACGCCCATAAATCTCACGGGCGTTGAGTTGTGCAGGGCCCACCCGAGAAGGTTTTCACAGCTATATATAGCTAATAAGCGTGCCCTAGTTTTTTGTGCAAGCAAGGGTTTGTGCGGCGTGATTGGTTTGTGGCTGCAGAGGTGAAAAGTGGGGAGCAGGAGGTTTGTGATTTGTGTGGCCGGCTGTGTTCAAGTACGAATGTGCAGAGGGCTTGGATGCTAAAAAGTCGGCTGAGGTTCTTTTTCTCTGGCAGTGTGCAAACGCAGAGAAGAAAGTGCTGATTTTGAGAGTCTTTAGCATCGACTTTGTGAGAGATTTGAGAGTTTGTGTGAGGGTTTTATTTGTGAGATTCTTGTGTAAACCCTATTTGTATTCTCTCTCTCTAATAGTAGATCTCCCCCCTCCTTGCCCCGTGGACGTAGGCAATTTGCCGAACCACATAAAAATTGGTTGTACTACTATTGTGTGATTTGTAATAGCTTTTAGGATCCCTCGACAGGTCAGTCCTAGAACTGATGAGAGGAAGAGCTGACATCTCACTTTATTGAGATATTCGCTTCAGATTCTTGTTTCTTTGGTGAGACGGGAATTCTTATTGCGATCTGACTCTCTTGTTGTGCTGCCGAAGTGCTGCCGAAATTTCCGCTGCGTGCAACAAGTGGTATCAGAGCCCAGATTTCAGATCTAGGGTTTTGGAGTTTGGTGGAGGAAGATTTTTTGTGTGAAGCTTGGTTCTTGGAGTTCTAGGCTTCGGTGGAGATAGCATTAGGAGTTGCCGTTGGAGATTTCGCTTTACTCGTGTGGGTAGGAGATCTATTTAAAATCTGATCTAGGGTTCAGTTGGGTGGTTTCTAATTTTTATCAAATTTGTTCTTTCTCTATAATTTGGAGTTAGTTTGCAATGGGAGAAGAAGGTGAAAGCAGCAAGTCGATGGCGAGTATAATACAAGTTGGTTTTCAGAACACTAAGATTAGTGTAGTGAAGTATGACGGTAAAATCAACTTTGGTTTGTGGATGAGCGACGTACAGGATGCGCTCAATGCTCAGAATTTAGAAGAGACCATCATGGTCCATGAGAGGCCACCTAAATATGAAGAGACGGTATGGGATAAGATGAATAGGAACGCGTGTGGGGTGATCAGGTCCTGTTTGGAACAGGAACTGAAATATGATGTGATTGGGGTGACGTCTGCAATGAAGATATGGGAAATTCTCAACAACAAGTATCTCACAAAGAGTGTTGAGAACATGTTGCACTTGCTGTGAAGACTCTTTAGATTTCAGATGTCCAGAGGCACCTCGCTAGCGGCTCATGTGAACAACTACACTAAGTTATTGTCGGACTTGGCAAATGTTGATGAGAAGATATCAGATGAGTACAAGGCGGTTATTTTGTTGGGCTCCTTACCCGATGAGGAGTATGATACCTTCGTTCTCACTTTGTTGAACGGGAGATCTTCTATCAGCTATGGTGAAGTGACTAACGCTTTGACAAATTACGATTTGAGGAGGAAGGATAAGGAGACTTCTCGCGCTAGTACTTCAGGAGAGGCCTTGTCGACGAGAGGTAGAAGCCCATATCCGAAAGGTGGTAATAGAGGAAGGTCAAAGTCAAGAAGCCACCACCAATTAGCAAAGAACCAATGTGCATTCTGTAAGGAGCAGGTACATTAGAAGAGAGACTGCCCGAAGCTCAAAGAGAAAGAGAATGGCAAGAAAAAGGGCCCGAAGGCCAATGAGGTGAATATTGCGAAAGGTGATAATTTCGATGATTCGTGCTTTTCTCTACTGATTACTCTGGAGGTGAATCATGTGGATGCATCAGATTGGATGCTTGATTCCAGCGCTACTTTTCATGTGACCCCTAGGCGAGACTGGTTTGCATCTTTTGAGAAAGTCGACGGGGGTGTTGTTGTCATGGAAAATGATTAATCCTGTGGCGTTTGTGGGATAGGTACCGTGCGGATTAGGATGCATGATGGAGCAGTCCGTGAGTTGAAGGAGGTGAGATTTGTTCCTCAACTGAAGAAAAATCTTATCTCAGTTGGAGCTTTGGAGGCGAAGGGATTCAAGGTGACTTTCGAAAACGCTGTAGCGAATGTTACTAAGGGATTATTGGTGGTGATGAAGGGAGTCCGCAATCGGAATTTATATTATCTGAAGAGAAGCACCGAGATTGGCCAGGTTACTTCGGCTATTTCAGAAGCGGACATGAGCAGACTTTGGCACTATAGGTTGGGGCACACAGGTAAAAAGTCACTGTAGACATTGTGCAAGCAGGGGCTATTGAAGGGAGCCAAGAGTGGGAAGATTGAGTTCTGTGAGCATTGTGTTCTTGGTAAGAAGACGAAGGTAAAGTTCGGGACTGCCATTCATCAGACGAGGGGCATCCTGGACTACGTGCACACAGACGTTTGGGGTCCCACTAAGACTGCATCACTTGGTGGTCGACATTGGTTCATCACGTTTGTTGATGACTATTCTAGGCGATGTTGGGTGTACACCATGACGAAGAAGAGTGAAGTCCTAGATTTATTTGTAGAGTGGAAAAAGAGATTGGAACTGCAGACTGGGGGAAAGATCAAGACGTTGCGATCCGACAACGGTGGTGAGTATACTTCTGACCCTTTTCAGCAGCTATGTTGAGACGAGGGCATAGAGAGACACTTCACAGTTAGTCATACACCATAGCAAAATGGGATGGCAGAGAGATTGAATCGGTCTTTACTGGAGAAGATCTGATGTTTATTATCACAGAGTGGTTTGGAGAAGATCTTTTGGGCTGAGGCACTTACATATGCGAGACACCTCATTAATAGGCTACCTTCATCTGCGATTGAGGGGAAAACCCCTATGGAGATGTGGTCGGGAAAGCCAGCACATGACTATGACCAGCTCAAGGTATTTGGGTGCCCTACATATTATCATGTCGTTAGAACTGATAAATTAGAACCTCGAGCTAGGAAGGCCATATTTGTAGGATTCAAGTGTGGTGTCAAGGGATACAAACTTTGGGATCCAGTGGATAAGAAGATTGTGCTGAGTAGGGATGTCACATTCGATGAGGCTTCTATCTTGAAGCTTCCCAGCTCTCATCAGGTGGAGAGCGACCCGACAGAGGAGATATCGCAGGTGGTGGAGATCGATGCAGCTCCACATTGTCCAGATGGTACAGTATCCATGCAGGTGCCGACTAAGGTGACACCAGGCGAGCACGACGGTGACACGGAGGATACGAGTACAAATGTGCAGGATCAGGAACCGACGGTTCAGGTTCAAGATTCTATTACGGTTCGGAGACAGAGGAGAAACATACAGATGCCAGCACGGTATGCCGACACAGTTACATATGCACTTCCTGTGGAGAGTATTGATGAGTTGGTACCTACTACATTCAGAGAGGCCGAGCAGAGTTCGGAGGCTGATTCGTGGTAGGTGGCTATGCAGGAGGAGATGGAATCTCTTCATAAGAACGATACATGGGAGCTTGTTGAGCTTCCAAAGGGGCGGAAGGCAATTGGTTGCAAGTGGGTATACACGAAGAAGGAGGGCATTGAGGGCACTCCATTGAGGTTCAAAGCTAGGTTAGTTGCGAAGGGCTATGCACAGGAGGAAGGTATTGACTATAATGAGGTTTTCTTTCCGGTGATGAAGCACTCTTCGATTCGGATTTTGCTAGCTTTGGTGGCACAGTATGGTTTGGAGTTAGATCAGTTGGATGTGAAGACAACATTTCTTCATGGTGATCTTAATGAAGAAATATATATGACTCAGCCATTAGGATTCCGAACTGCAGGGAAGGAAAAATTAGTTTGCAGATTGAAGAAATCGCTATACGGTTTGAAACAATCTCCTCGACAGTGGTATAGGCGATTTGATGGTTTTATGCTTGGTCATTCGTATACTCGGAGCCAGTTTGATCCTTGCGTATATTTTTGCAAGTTGAAAGGAGGTGCGTACATTTATTTGTTGCTCTATGTCGATGACATGTTGGTTGCCTCTATTTCCAGGTCGGCTATAGATGAATTGAAAGTTCAGCTATCAAATGAGTTTGAGATGAAAGACTTGGGTCAGGCAAAGCGCATTCTAGGGATGGAGATCGGCAGAGACAAGAAGAATGGCAGAATTTGTTTGACACATGTGGCTTATTTGAAGAAGGTTCTACAACGATTCCATGTTAGCATGGATACGAAGCCAGTTAGTGTACCATTGGGAGCCCATTTGAAGCTTTTAGCTGGTCTTTCACCGAAGTCAGTTGAAGATCGAGAGTTGATGTCGAAGACTCCATATGCAAGTGCGGTTGGGAGCTTGATGTACGCAATGGTATGTACGAGACCGGATTTGTCACAGGCGGTGAGCATGGTATCGAGATACATGCATGATCCAGGAATGGGTCATTGGGACGCCGTGAAATTGATTTTGAGGTACATTCGAGGTACGCTCAATGTTGGTTTAGTTTATGAGCGGGACACTACAAATGGGCAGCTATGCATTGGCTATGTTGATTCGGATTATGCCGGGGATTTGGATAAGCGCCGGTCTACGACGGGGTATGTGTTCACTTTGACCCGTGCGCCAGTGTGTTGGAGATGCACCTTACAGTCGACGGTGGCTTTGTCTACGATGGAGGCAGAGTATATGGCAGTTACAGAGGCTGTGAAGGAGGCTATTTGGCTTTGAGGACTTTTGGAGGAACTTGGTATATCGCAGAGGTCCGTCACTATTCATTGTGATAGCATGGGTGCTATCTATTTGGCGAAGAATCAGGTTTTTCATGCAAGAACGAAGCATATTGATGTTCGTTATCACTTCGTTCGGGATGTTCTTGAAGATGGAGATGTGAAGATAGTGAAGGTCCACACGAAGGATAATCCGGCAGATATGCTCACTAAGGTGGTTCCGAGCAATAAGTTTGATCATTGTTGAAACTTGTTGTATATTCGTGATTGTTGAGGCCGTTGGCGGCCATTTGGGTGAACTACGTTCGGCTTGATTCCTTAGGTAAGAGGATACGTAGGTAGTCTTTCAGATGCAGCCGGTTTGGATTAGTTGATTTTGATAGGGTGAGATTGTTTGGACCCTCGTTCGGGTTCTCGACTTGTTATGGATTGAGTTCGTACTGGACACAACAAGTTGGGACATTTGGATTCTTTAATGTCGGCTCAGTTTTGGAAGAAACATCACTGAGGTGGAGAATTGTGAATGCTGACGTGGGGAGTGGGGACATGGGCACGGGCCCACCCATGTTTACAATGAAACCGACGCCCACAAATCTCGCGGGCGTTGAGTTGTGCAGGGCCCACCCGAGAAGGTTTTCACAGCTATATATAGCTAATAAACATGCCCTAGTTTTTTGTGCAAGCAAGGGTTTGTGCGGCGTGATTGGTTTGCGGCTGCAGAGGTGAAAAGTGGGGAGCAGGAGGTTTGTGATTTGTGTGGCCGGCTGCGTTCAAGTACGAATGTGCAGAGGGCTTGGATGCTAAAAAGTCGGCTGAGGTTCTTTTTCTCTGGCAGTGTGCAAACGCAGAGAAGAAAGTGCTGATTTTGAGAGTCTTTAGCATCGACTTTGTGAGAGATTTGAGAGTTTGTGTGAGGGTTTTATTTGTGAGATTCTTGTGTAAACCCTATTTGTATTCTCTCTCTCTAATAGTAGATCTCCCCCCTTCTTGCCCCGTGGACGTAGGCAATTTGCCGAACCACGTAAAAATTGGTTGTACTGCTATTGTGTGATTTGTAATAGCTTTTATGATCCCTCGACAGGTCAGTCCTAGAACTGATGAGAGGAAGAGCCGATATCTCACTTTGTTGAGATATTCGCTTCAGATTCTTGTTTCCTTGGTGAGACGGGAATTCTTATTGCGATCTGACTCTCTTGTTGTGCTGCCGAAGTGCTGCCGAAATTTTCGCTGCGCGCAACAAGATACACATCTTGACATCACTAATAAACATTGGATACCAAATATAGTTTTCTTTTTGTTATGATTTGATTGTTAATTTTTCCCTGGAAGACTCCAAAGCTAGAGATTTTTCGTACAAACTAGGATGGACTTGATATTAGATATTGAATGAAGTTCACCTTGTAAATTTGCTTGACCAATCTAATGGATAATTAGTTTAGTAATCACCATTAATTAGTTGTTTCGAACTTATGACATATCATATCGGGTCGAGCCACCTAAGATAAAAACTTTGATCGATTATTGCATCTGGAATAAAGATTCTCTCTAGCCCGGCAACATTTGTTTACGCATACATGGAGCGATGTCTTTTTATGCCAATGGGCGATAATAAGTATATGTACCTCTGCTATTTTAGTATGTTACTAGAAAACTAAGCCTATGGTGTACTATGCTTGTATATGCATTGCTGCCCTTACTAATCTTTGAGATGCTTCTCCATAGATTTGAGTTGTTTTATATATGTACTATTTTTTCCGATACTTTCAACTTCTCTTCTACAATTTATAAATGATTTTTTTCTTGTAATATTTAAGATGCTCTTTGGCTCTATGATCATATATTGAGAGCAAACATTAGTGTTTTAACTAATTGAGGAACTATTTCAAAATGATTTTTGTTAACATGCTTCAGCTTTAGATAGCCTTAACAATGTTCTCTTCACGTGGTACAGTATATTGAACACGTTGAATCAGACACTACATAGTTCTGGTGTAGATCTATCTCAAGCCAACATCTTTGTGCAGATTAATCTGGGCAAGCGAGCAAGTAGGAGAGCTGGTACAACTTCTATTTCTTCTGCTAAGGCAAATTCCTATTAGATGTAATTTCAAGTTGCAATTTTATTTCCTTGAGCTTAGTTAAGCACCTCGCTTTATTTTGTTACTTCTTGCCGCCTTTTTGTTTGTTCAAACATAAATCTACTAACTGTGATGAGACTATGCCAATAGAGTTGTATAGAATTGTTGAATGTGTCTGAAATAGGGTAAAATTTTTCTTGTCTCTTTAACATCAGATTTTCGTTATCGACCTACATTTTCAAGATATACCGGTAAATCTTTATTTCTTCCAGTAACTTCCTAGTGTCTTGTATTTCTACTTCTGCTAGTATTTACTATTTCTATATAAAAACTCACTAAGTCTAATATATTATGCAAAAATAACAAGTTTAGTATATAAATAACAAACACGGACACCTAAATCATCCTATTCAAAGAAGCATATACACTTTAAAGTGCGAACTGATTTTGTATGTCATGTATACACTAGATAGTTGCACGAGACTAGAAAACATGTGACGGGTGTCATTAGCTTTTAGCCAGAGTCATAAGAAATCAGCATACAACATAAGTCGGAGTTTACTGATTTTGGAAAACAAATAAATTGTGTGGAGCCATGTCAAATAAATCTAAAAGTGATGTACCGCTGAGCAGGAAACAAGTTTTGCTTAAATACATAAGGATAACTATAAATTTTAGTTATATAGTTTGAAATCTATAAATGAATATGTACTTCGGTCGCCAATCAGAATAGTATTTGGAAAAAAAGAGATACGTCTGATGAAGGGAGAGGAGATTACTTTGAGGATTGTTTATTTTTTTCGTAATTAAGTCTTAAGCTTTGCTTTCAAATTTATCCACAAATATTTCTTAGCAGCATGCGTTTATTGTTGTTCATAGTATTTATTTATTTATTTATTTTTATTAGTTTACATCCCCTTAAAAGTGAGTGTACTCATTTTTTCCCTCTTCGTGAAGCAAAGCAGATCAGGAGGTTGAAGAAAGCATATGATACAATTTAGTGAATTTAGGAAGTAGACTTAATTTTGTTATTTGATGCAATCAAGGTTAATTTTCTTTTTTGGGGGGGACCTTACACAAAAATTACTTGTTTAATCTTGGGCTTGTACCTCTACCATAAATATTTGCTCTTTTTTTGGTAGTTATTGTCAGGACGATGGAAACAATGTGCTTTTTGCTTGATTTTGTTGTTTAATACTTGTCAGGCAAAAAATTTGAATTGTTTTTCATTAGAAATGTCATGATTGCATAATGTTTGATGGTGTTGTTTCATTGCGTTTATAAGTTTATATTGTTGCAGCAATTTTGATGTATTTATGTCAATTGTAAATCTTGGAAATTTAGAAATTATATGATATATTGTTTAAAATGTAGAAAATAATTCCAAAAAGTGTAGGCCTAATATGACTTTATTCCACATTCTTCTTGATTTTCATAATTTTCATAATTTTCATAATAAAGTAACCAAACAAGAGATATTATTTTCTTTGTGATTTTCCTTCGACTTTCTTTATAATTTTCTAGCTAACCAAACGATAAAAAGAATCTTATTTTTCCCCCTCTTCTCTTTCCATTCTTTTTCCTTTCTCTTTATTTTTCTTTCCTCTCTTACTCACGAGCATACACAGCCTTGGGCATCTGAGCAGTCCAAACTCCGTAAAAATAAATGGGGGTACTGATATAACAAGGCAACTCGAGACAAATTTAATCTGGTATGCAAATTTAATTTCAGAATACACACTGTGTACATTTGAGGTCATCCAATATGTGCCTTAATTTTCTTAAACTAGTAAAGTATTTTATTATTTTAGTAAATAATATATTGAAAATACCATATTATTCACTAAATCCACATTAATTACTTATCAAATTTTTGTTAAGATATTTATTAAGAGTGAGTATATTTTATATTATATATTAAATATAAAAACTAATACCTTAAATTAAAAATATAAATTTATAAGCTTCTCTCGAGTCGAATCATTGCGCGATCTCTCACAATCCACGAGGGTCGAAGCTTTTACCATTCTCTGGCCGCTTAGGGGCTGTTTGGTTGCTTTCCATTTTCCAAGTCCAATATTCCTTTATTTTTTGGTCCTCTACTTTCATGGAAAGTTAATTCTTGTGTTTGTTTTGTCAAAAATATGGAGAATAATTACTTTCCACTACTTTCATTTGTTTGGTTCAATTTGAAAAGAGAAGAAAGTAGTTGATATGTGAGTAGATTACCTCATTTTCTAGTATTTGTTTCAAACTAAAAAATGAAGAAAACTTGATTGTGGTCATCATGGTGGGATCACCACCCATATAAGACAAAATTATTAGCAACAAAAATTGAGGGGTCAACTTGCTTTCCATCACACAAAAGTGTGAATATTTGAGAGAGAGATTTCAAAACATTTAAAGATGTGAGAGAGTAATTTGCAAAAATATTTAAAGATTTGAGGTAGTAAACTTTGAAGAAATAATATGAACCCCCGAATACGATAGAAAAAGCTTCTATTATACTCAGTTTTGATCTATGTCGTCATGATATGCCTTGCCATGAAATCTATAATAACAATGTTGGCTGCATGTATTGCCTCGCCAATTGATTACTATTATAACTTTGGTTGCATACATTAAGAAAAGACCATCATCATATCATAATATTACATTACCAATGTCATAACAACTATTTCAACCAACTAATAACAAATATTCACAATCTTACTAATGCCAAGTCATATAACCAAGAACCAACAACCAAATGTCCCTACAAACGTGGCAATCTGAAGAATCAAGTTATATAACCGAATAATATATATAGCTACCACATGTAACCAGTAGCCAATAACAAAAATGACAATTTGAAGAATTAAGTTATATAATCAAGAAACAAGAACCAAGTTCATGGAGAACACTTGAAGAATCAACTAGAGTTATTGACAATGCTAACATTTATAGAGAGAATGCATAAGCCAAGCACACAACCAGGTAGCCTTTTCAAGCAATAAACATGTTGAAACAAGAGTCAAAGCATATAAGGGAAGTATTGGTCCTGCAGAGACTAGTATATATAATATGCAACATAAATCAAGACCAAGACCAAGACCGAAACCAATACAAAGACCATCCAAGTTGCAAACCAAGACTGAAACCAAATCTGAGACCAATATTGAAACCAAGACAGAAACCATCAAAGTCACAAACTAAGACTGAAAAATATAATGAAATCAATAAGCTTACAAGTACATCGATCGCTAGCATGTAATGCAAAAAAATATGCACAAAAGCTTCAACCTCTTACTATGTTCTAATGCACACACCAAAAAAAAAAAAAAAAAACCAACCAACAAAGACTAAGCCAAGGACACAACTTCCAGTATCTGAAAAAACAGAATAGAATGCTTAGCAACAAGCAATCAATTGGTTGCAAATTCAGAGGCAAGCACACAACTATTTATGTTCATGAAATCAACAGAACATCAAAATTTTGCTCTAGAAAAAGGCAAACTGGAGCTATGAAGACTGTTTCAAACACTCTATAAAAGCATCAAAAAGTGCAAACCAAGGCTGAAACCAACGCTGAGACCAAAACTGAAACCAAACCAAGTTTGAAACTATCAAAGACTGAAACCAAGGCATCAATCAACCAAAATCTATATCGGATCTGGGAAAAGCAAACTGAAGCCAACTCGATTGAAACTAAGACTCCAACAATCCAAGATTGAAATCAAGTCGGAAACTTAATGAATTTATAGAAAAAATTGCTCAGAAAAGGCCATCCCCATACACAAGAAACAAGGAGAATGTATTGGTTAGATTTATTTCCAAGAGTTCGTCTTTTCTTTCATTTGTTTGGCAAATTATACATCAAAGTGACACAAAACCTCCTACAAATCTAAAGGAGGGAACTTTTTGTCATTCTTGGCATGCAAGAGTTTTTCTGTAATATACTCATCATTTTTTTAAGAATAAGAGTAGAATCACCATTTTGGTGTTGATAAGTTGCATTTATAGCTTCAAGGACCGGGTCTACATTGATGGCTTCTCGAATCTATTCCCATAAACAATGAAAACGAACTCATGAAGGCCGTGGGCAAACATCTTAGTTCAGTTACTGTTGACGGAGGCAGCGAACAATTTAGTCAAATATAATGGGGTATGCTATCGTTGCCGCTTGCTAAAATGATCCACTAGGTCGATGGTTTTTTTACTTGCTCGCTTGCAGAAGTAGGGGGTATTTGTGTACAATACAGTTTCCAAAAAGAACACGAGCCTGCATCCTGGGCTGTTTGGTTGTATGTTTTTACCATGTAAAAGGATGGAAAGTGTAATAAAGTGGGTCCTAATGTCAGCTTTCATCACTTTCAATTGTTTGTTTATAGTTGTAAAAATAGTGTAAAGTGATTTCATATGTTGATGTGGCTTGTAAAGTGATTTCATAAAAAAAAAGACATGATTTTAGGAGAAAGCTGACATTGAAGTCAGGAAAAAATAATAAAAAATAATTCTAATCAATATGATCATTTGAGTAGGGATCACTTTTTACACTTTCCAAACAAACAATTAAAGTTATATTTTCAAACCAAACAAGCAATTTATGATTCCAATGGAATAAAAAACAAACAAAGAAAAGTATAAAAGTAAAATTGATGAGGTGGACAACAACTTTTCAAGTTGTGTCATAAATACACAACTTTACCAACAACAACCAAACAGCCCCTTATTCTTCATTATGTTGAAAAAATGTGCAACGTTAATTTTATTTAATGTAGCGTCACTTTAAATTCTTCTTATTTTCCCTTCCTTCTTCTTATGATACGGACATCTCTTTATCACAGCCATCAATACTTCAGAAAGAAAAATTCCCCAAGGACCCAAAATATGAGACCAATAGAGGGGACAAGTGAGGTATCCCCTTCCTATTGGATAATGAGTTGGCCATCATTAATGATGGTCAACTCATTATCCAATAAGAGGGGGACACCTCACTTGTCCCTCCTATTGGTCCCATATTTTGGGTCCCCGTAGCAAAGCTCCAATTCTAGTATTTGGATGCAATAGAGTTTGCGGCCTAAGAATTAGCCTAATTCCAACTAGACTTTAACCCTATATAATAATGAGCCAAAGATTTTAAATGACCACTACAAAACCAACATTTTAGATTTTTTTTTTTGGTTTGACGAGGGAACTTTCCAATGAGCATTCGGACCATGGTTATGGGGTGGCGCAGCGCGGAAGTTGTAGCCTCAGAATCCATCAAGGACAATCTTCGAATCCACGAAGAGCTTCGAATCCACGAAGTAAATATTGAAGAAAAACGAAATTTTATTAATCAAAAGTTATGTCTCTAGGGCTTACAAGACTCTTTTTAAATAGAAAAAAAGAAACAAGACTTCTACAACGACTCAAACTCTACCAAAAATAGTAAAAGAATTCTTAAAATATTAAAACTCCTAAAAAGACTTTTTATTACTAGGAAAGTCCACCGGTCAAATTTGAGATCAAATCGGATTTGTTTCCTAAACAAAACAGACTCTTAAAATATTACTAAAAATAGTAAAAAATGGACAAAAATACAAATATCTCTCAAACCGTAAGGAATTTAGCTAAACGGACCGAATATGAGTGCTCAACTATTCCAGTCCAATGCCACCATCACTATCTCCCTGTGTGTCACTTAGTCGTGCCTGCTTGCAAGCTCCACCTAATCTGGCATTGTCCTCCTCAAGTTTATACACCAACCAACTACTACTCCTACGATGACTCTGAATAATTATATTTTGATAACTCTACTGCTAGAGTCACGTCTGATTCTCTATACCAGTCACATATGTCGCATACTCGTTTGCCCTATCTGCCATCAGATCTGTCTCGTTACCACCATCAGAACTTATCAACACTTTCTGATCAATCTGAGGAAAATCTGAAAAATCAAACCCTCCCATCGCGTTCAAAACTGCACACATTTTTAATCACAACCGTTAACTAATAATCTGAGGTGATTATGATTGGTTTTAAATCTAATACTCATCATATTCCCATGAATTTAATTTATTCCTAATTGGCACTCAATTAGAAAAAGCATAACCGGCTATTAGCTAATCACCGCATGATTGTGACAAAGTATTGGTCCCTCCACACATTTTTTTATAGGGGAGAGGATATGAGAACTCTTCACCAAACACCAACAAACAACCATAACTAAGGTCGCTGTCAATTTGCTCAGTAGTATTTCTCCCTTTCATATCTGTACCATTTGCTTTTCCTTGGCAAGGTAGAAGAACGTAAGCAGCAACATCTTAACACCAACCACTCAAAACTGCAACTCAAAAAGTTCAGAAAACTTAAAGAGAGAGGGAAAAAAAAAACATTAGTCCAATACAAGACCTTTATGCTCAAATAAGTCCTCATCATCAAATGAATTGCTTACGCTCACCAGCTTTTAATTATCCACAATCTCGTTGGTGTACAAGAATCCTCCGCATATTTCTCCAAAGAAAAAGCCGAAGGCTCTTTAGGCCGGTCTGGCCATCTCCGGTTCAATATCGGGAAGGTCTCTGTTGACGAGCAGACAGATTTCGATGGAGAAAAAGGTGGAGATGGGGACGGTGAGGAGGAGAACGAGTAACGGGCATCACCCGGGCCCGTGCTTATGGGAAGGGGGGATGGAGAGGTTGGGGGAGAGGAGGAAGGTGAAGCCGAGTATGGTTCCATTTTTTTTTTCTTCCTGTTATTTTAGATGCAAGTATCATGCATTTGTGTAGAATACTAGTAGAGTTTGTTTCCACACTTGCTTTCCTTTTGGTTCAAAGTACATGCAAAAGGCTTGTTGTTCGAGTAGTTGATGTCTAATGGTCAGTGACGAAGAGTTGGTTTGATTCATGCGCATAATGCAACTAACTTTCAAGAGCTAAATTAATTTTTTGTGTGGACCATTCATAAAAGAATTGCGCGTGTAGTTTTCTTTAAGTAATAAAGCCACCGGGAATCGAACCCAAGACTCTTAGGGCCTATTTGGTTGGACATTTTTTGCTTGGAAGTTACTGTAGCCGTAAGGTTACATCAGCTTCCTAGCAATTACATTGTTTGTTTGTGCAAGTAGGAGGGTGACATAATTACTACAAGTCCTAGGTGGCAAATTTTGCCCAATCCTCTCCGAAATGGGTCGTCTTTGTGGGTATTTACTGCAGTTGTCGGGTCCTAATTGGATGGTTAGTTTCCAAGATAAACCCACTTCTAGGTGTTTTACAAAAAAAAACCACTTCCACGTGTTTTACAAAAAAGAACGAAATAGGCCCTTAGATACGCAGATTTGTTTCACCTATAGTTATACTGAGATGGTACTTGATAAATACGGTTATACTTGTATACGTACATGGATTCTTTCACTTCAACCCTTCAAAAGTCCATGGGAGTTTTTGCAATTAAAATGGCCAACAGGGTTAATCTGCAAAACCCAAAAGTTAAGGGTCTTATTTTTGAAATTAACCCAAATAAAAATGCCTGTAAAGAAGAAGCTACGTCGACGTATTCCCCCCCAATCAGATCCAATAAATTCTTAGTTAATAGGTACTTACGTGGTTCATCTTCATGATGTGATGTCTTTGATTCTGAGAGATCAAGGAAATCAAAAGTGGGAGGATCGGTACTTCACAAATAGCAGACTAATATCTATAGTTTCAGGAGCTTAATTAATTAATTGATTATTAATAAAGTCTAGCTCAAAGTCTTGTCATCCTTTATTTACGTTGCTGCGTCTGCTGCTAAAATTTATGCGTATGCATCAAGCTCCGGTCGCGGCTATGTATCAGATTTTGTTAGATGAATAGATAAGACCATTTATTCATCTTTTGAACCTGTTAAGGCACTCTAGCAAACTATTCAGAAGTTGATATCCTTTGATGAATCATTAATTGAGATTGTTAAAATAAAAGAAAGAGATAAAAAAAAACTATATTCTCTTTGATTATGAAGAAGAGGCTAATACCTCATACTTATACACTTACATAAAAGAAACTCTAACATAAAAAGTAAACCTACAATATAGGAAAGTCCTAAATAGAGAGATGATGTAATTAATTAATACATCGATATTATTAAAAGTAACAAATAATATGAAATCTTCCAATAAATGATAATGAATCTTGTTGTGTGCGGCGCGGAAGCGAGACAACCATACGGGCGTGCTTCGAGAACCAAATCAAACAAACGTCGAGATAAAGGCCAAACAAATCAAAACAACGGCACAAATCCAAACATAATAGTTTTACGTGGTTCGGCAAATTTCCTACGTCCACGGGGCAAGAAGGGGATTGGGTTTTCACTAATAGAGAAGAAGAGTACAAACTGAGATTACAAAACGCTCAAGATTGGCGGTCGACCGCCCAAAGCTCTCGGTCGACCGCGATCCAGCGACAGAGACCAAAAAGTCCTACAGGGTCTCGCGATCGACCGCGGCGGTCGACAACGCTAAGTCCAGGCACAAACCCTGGATTCGTGCACGATCGCGGTCGACCGGCCTTGCGCCGCGGTCGACCGCGCAGCACCCAAACAGACTCCTACGCTATCCAAAACCTGTTCTGATCAAATCTCTTACCGATTCTATAATTCTTCACCTCGGCGAAGTTTCTTTCAAAAACTGAGCCGACACCGACCAAACCAAATGCCTCACTTGCTACATCCAGTACGAAATAAAACGATCCACGACAACAGACTCAATCCACAACAAGTCGAGACCCAAACGAGAGTGCCAACACTCACCCAAACAGGAGTGCGAACACTCACCCAAACGTCGGTATCTACTCACCAAATCGGCTGCATCATAAATACTGCCTACGTATCCTCTTTCCCAAGGAATCAAGCCTTCACGTAGTTCACCCAAACGGCCTCCAAAGACCCTCAATCCAATAGAAGAGTCTGCAACTCTTTATTAATATCATCTGCATCTAAATCCAAATGATCCCCAATCTGTGTCACCTCAGCTGGAATCCTAAATGATGCAGTATGATCAGGAGTATGTTGAGTAAACTCCACCCAACATGGAGTAGCATCACCCTCCACCTGCTGCGATATCCAAACGACATGATCAACAATCTCTACCTGCTGAGAGTCAAAAGTGACATTCCTGCTCAGAACAAAATCAGAAGATCCCAAACGATAATCAAATGAGTCTCCGAATCCCAAACGTGCAATCGGATCAAATCTCACATCCTCGATGTGACCAAATGCTGGGTAACCAAATATCCGACGCCAACCAAAATCTGAAGCAGCTCCACTAGATCCAAAATCTCCAAACGTAGCAGTCGGCAACCTATGCATAAGATGACCCAAACATGTCGAAGCCCGAATACTAAATATAATGCTCGACAACCAACACCGATCCCCCTCCAGAAAGGAACAACCAATCAAAAATATCATCTTATCTCGTCACCATAATGTTTCCTCTCCAATGAAGTGTCTCAAACTGCCATGAGCTCGGCATAAATACAAAAATAGGTCCCACTTGTACCTCCTGCTAAATTCAGAATGAAGTACCTTCACCTTCTGCCAATACACTTCTTCAACTATTGTTGACTACTAGGACTTCAAAACCAACGGAACTTGGTTGCAACCCACAAATGCCTAGTACAATCCCTAACATAGGAAACCAAAATACCAATTTACCTTCCAATGATGCCTCCTTGGAAGGCCCCTAAATGCCTGAATGAACACCAAATAGAAGACCCCTCAATCATCGAATAGAAGTGCCAAACTCCACATTGATCTCCTTGCTCATACCAACGTGCTCAAAAGGACTTCAATATGCAGGTCAAGGGCACTTCTCAATAATCCAATGCACCGTATCAATAAACAAATAACCCAGCCTCAAATCCTTCTATCTCGGCCAACTATCTCAAAGCACCAACACATGAAGAATAGATCCAAACTGATAAATAAGAGAATTTTACCTCCAATTGAAACCCTAACATGAGTCTTCAAACGATCTCACCCCGCACGACGGCAACGAGATCCACAAATAGGAAAAATCTCACCATTATCTCCAAACGAAGCTCTCGAAGAGCCTCCAAAGTAATCTACTCATCCAAATAGCCCAAGCGCCAACAGACCAATGCGGAACAAACGAAGACTAGATCCAAACTGAAAAAGATAGAGTCTTTACCAAAAAGATCCCACCTTTCTCACCAAACGAAGCCTTAGCCGAACTTCCAAATTGATCTACTCCTCCAACTAAGACAAAACCCTAGATCTGAAATATGGAGTGTAGGGTGTAAATTTTGATCTCCCGAAAATAGGGAACTTTGTTTGTATTGATAAGAAGACTTATTACAAACTAATAAATCAAATGTTTACAACAGAAGCTTTGTTTGTATTGATAAGAAGACTTATTACAAACTAATAAATCAAATGTTTACAACAGAAGCGGAGGGAAAGCCCTCCTTGTTTAACGTGGGCGATAGGATGCCTCGCTCGGTGCTCGTGCCGAGTCTGCTTCCCTTGGACGATCCGATCGAAGTTGCTGCCAGAGCTTCAGTACACAGTAGAAGCTCGGTTCGATGGAGTTTGGGTCTTCTAGTTCACCGGCGATCGGGGTTCAGAACTAGGAAGTGGCGCTGCAATGCAAAAGTGATGCAGAGAGCTTGTCGTCGACTCCGTTGGGAGTCGAGAGCCAGTGGTTCAGTTAACTGATTGAATTAATCAATTAACTATGTGTGAACCCCTTTCCTGTAGCCGGGCGAGGTTCTTAAATAGAGGAGAGATGGCGTGGCCGCTCCTTGAATCATGGGATGTGACCATACACTGTTGAGAGACATCTTGTCGCTCCTCTGTACTACGAACCGTCACTCGATGGGTTGTGCTTCACGTCCTGTCGCCTAGGAGTGGGAAGGTCCACCCTCGTATGTGAGACAACGGCTGTCCATTACTCGAGTGGATTGGGCCAGCTCACTGTGCGCTGGTGGTTCCAGCTCTTGACTTGGACCGATGAGCTGAGTTGCATTTATGAACGCACAGGTTGATCTGGCACCTGTCCGATCACTCGTACTGTGCGCGGCCATTCGGCGGGCCTGGAGCACTGTGCCTTCTCTTTTCAGGTCGAGAGAGGTGGGAAAGCGGGTTCCTGGTACTCGAGTGGGCATGGACAGCTCGCCGAATGCCGGCGGATCCGGCTCCTGACTCGGACAGCCGAGGTGAGCTGCATTTATGAATGTTCAGACCAACTCGACACTTGCCCAATCGTTCGTACTGTGAGCGGCCGCTTGACGGTCTTGGAGTACTGTGCCCTCTCCCTTGATTTGTGGGATTTGACCACTGATGTAACTGTTCCCATGCTCCCAGTGGGCAGTTGACAGTGAGCTGGCAAGTCTGCAGCTTGGGTCTGCAGGCGAGCTTGGGACTGCAGGCAGACTTGGGTCTGCAGGCGAGCTGAGTCTGCAGGCGAGCTTGGGACCGAGCTCAGGTGCGCAGGCAGACTTGGGTCTACACTTGGGTCTGCAGGCGAGCTTGCAGGCGAACTGGGTCTGCAGGCGAGCTCAGGTGCGCAGGCAGACTTGGGTCTTGATCGTGCAGGCGAAATTCGAACTGCAGGCGAGCTCCTGAGCATGGATCGAAGAATAGGCCGTAACTTTCAAATCGTAAGTCGGAATTGGACGAATTATATATGAAAATAGCCTATCTCGACGAGATGGAGCCATACGAACCGAGCCGAAAGCTTCGGTTCCCTTCCTCCGTTTCGCCAAATTCCTTACGGTTTGGGAGATATCTGCGTTTTCCCCTTTTTATCAGTGTTTCCCCCCCTTTTTGCTATTTCGGGCGAGGTTTTAGCAGTTTTGTTCTGAACTTCTCTGATAAGGATTTAAAGGCAATTTTTATTGCCTACATGGAGCTCTGATACCAATTGTTGTGCGTGGCGTGGAAGCGGGACAACCATACGGGCGTGCTTCGAGAACCAAACCAAACAAACATCGAGATAAAGACCAAACAAATCAAAACAACGGCACAAATCCAAACACAATAGTTTTACGTGGTTCGACAAATTGCCTACGTCCACGGGGCAAGAAGGGGATTGGGTTTTCACTAATAGAGAAGAAGAGTACAAACTGAGATTACAAAACGCTCAAACCAATCAACTAACATCACCAACAAATCTCTTAATCTCTCCAAATAAACCCTCAAACAATTGCTCAGAAAAACTCTCCTTTTTCTGTACTCCAAATATCCCCAACCAATCTTCAATCCAAGCCCAAAGAAACTCTAATTCGTATGTTGGTATTTATAGCAAACACCAAACTCAAACTGAATAGGAAACTCAAACTGGGCCCTGACCCGATTGGCGGTCGACCGCCCAAAGCTCGCGGTCGACCGCAAGCCCGCGGTCGACCGTGATCCAACGACAAAGACCAAAAAGTCCTATAGGGTCTCGCGGTCGACCACGGCGATTGACCGCGCCAAGTCCAGGCACAAACCCTGGATTCGTGCACGATCGTGGTCGACCGGCCTTGCACCACGGTCGACCGCGCAGCACCCAAACAGACTCCTACCTTATCCAAAACCTTTTCTGATCAAATCTCTTGCCGATTCTACAAATCTTCTAAATGTTTCAATAGAGATAAGGAATACTTTTTTGCTCCCTTCAATTTATTCACAAAGAAGAGTAGGTTACTTTTTTGCTCCCTTCAATTTATTCACAAAGAAGAGTAGGTTTGAACTTTTCCCTTCATTTAATTTGTTCAGCTAACAAATAATAATTGATTTAATCTCTTTCTCTTTCTTTAATTTGCTCCATCCCTAAATGCTGCATAAATAATCTCTCTTCCCCCAATTGATACACGGACTGCACATTTCACTTCTATTTTTTTATTTGCAATATTATTATTTTTGGAAAGGACAAAATGTGCATGCCAAGGAAAACTAATAATACAAATTGTGCATTATTATTTTTGGAAAGGACAAAATGTGCATGCCAAGGAAAACTAATAATACAAATTCTATCGGAGCACACTAGATGGAACGTTTTGAAGGATTCATCTAGACAAAATGACACCGTGGATATCATGTTAGTTTGGTGTAGACCAAACCTGTCAGGCGAGTCGAGACAACGCAGGAGAGGCTTCAGGCGAGGCCCAGACGAAGCTTCAGACGAGGTCGACTCTAGTCAGGCGAGCTCAAGGTCAACTCAGGCGAGGTCGACGCAAGCGAGGTTAGGGGTGGACGTAATCTACAGGCGAGCTCGTGAGTGGGCGAGGTCTAGAGTTAGGCGGGCTCGAGGCCTTTGCATGCGAGGTTGATGTGGCGCAGGCGAGGGCGGTCCACAAGCAAGCTCGAGCGTGGGATCCAGGCTGTCGACAGCCTGTCTCGAGCTGGTGCTAGGGTTTCCCTATAAAAGGGAAACCCCTAGCACGAGATGACTGCTTCTTCCCTCTCTCTCTTCATGCGATCCTCACCTCTGGCGGCGGCGATTTCTTTGTTCCTCTCTCTCCTTCTCTCCAGCACTCTGATTTTGAGGGGAGATTAATGAGGGTTATTAAGGAGAGAAATTAAGAAGGGAGTTTGTTCATTTAAGAGGGGTTTCCCAGCTCTCAAAGTTTTTGAGGAGGATAATAAAGAAGGGAAATTGTTCACTATAGCTACAGTAACAATTTATATTTATTGAGCGATCTCAAGTTTGAAATCAGCTCTTGTTTTGTAATTTCTTATTGATTAATAAAGAAATTTACTGTGCGGCTCCCGAGGACGTAGGCAGTTGCCGAACCTCGTAAATCTTGGTGTACTTTTCTCTATTCCGTGTTTCTGCTGTTTTAGGGGTTTTGCGTAGCCCCGACGGGTAAATTCCCAACAATTGGTATCAGAGCATGAAATGGTCTAGAGGAAGTCAGATTCAAGTGGGAGCGATGACCGCAGATGAAGGAAAGGTGAGATTTGAGAAGTTTGATCGATCAGATTTCAGATTCTGGAAATACAGATAGAGGATTATCTGTATTGGAAAAATTTGTATCAACCTCTCTCGGGGAAGAAGCCAGAGGGTATGAAGAAAGAAGATTGGAATCTTCTAGATAGAAAAGCCCTCGGGGTTATTCGTTTGACGTTAACCCGCAATATTGCTTTTAACATTGCAAAGGAGAAGACCACGACGGGTCTTATGGCAGCACTCTCAAATATGTATGAGAAGTCATCGGCCTCAAATAAAGTTCATTTGATGAGACGATTGTTCAATCTGCGAATGGCGGAAGGTGCATCGGTAGCACATCATCTCTATGAACTTAATACAGTCACGACCCAATTGAGTTCAGTTGATATTGAGTTTGATGAGGAAGTTCGAGCATTGATCCTTTTGTCTTCCCTACCAGAGAGTTAGAATGCTACAGTCATAGCTGTGAGTAGCTCCTTGGGAAGTAACAAGTTGAAGTTTGACGACGTTCGAGATCTGGTTCTCAATGAGGAGATCCGATGGAGAGAGTCGGGTGAAGCTACAAACTCTTCAGTATTACATACAGACTCAAGAGGTAGAAATTCAACCAGAGAAAATGGATCAGAGAACATGAGATCCAAATCCAGGAATCCCAGTAGCTCGAAGGTTATCGAGTATTGGAAGTGCGGGAAAACCGGGCACTACAAGAATCAGTACAAGAGTGCACAGAAGGAGTGGGAGGCAAAGGCAGATGCAAATGTTGCTTCCACCTCAGGAGGAGATGATACATTGATATGCTCTTTGGAGGGCAAAGAGGAGTCTTGGGTGTTGGACTATAGAGTATCATTTCATACTACTTTTCAGAAAGAATTCCTCGAGAAGTATATCCCTGGAAACCTTGTAAATGTATATCTTGGTGATGATCAACCATGTGCCATTATTGACAAAGGTGTAGTGAAGATTAAGCTGAATGGGTCAGTATGAGAGCTGAAGGATGTCATGTATATTCTCGACCTGAAAAGAAACTTAATCTCAGTAAGCTGAAGGATGTCATGTATATCTTGTTTGATCTCAGTTACGGCAAATAAATGAGACTTCAAAGCTGTGGTACTAGAGACTCGGTCATATGAGTGAGAAGGGGATGAAAATCATGCACACAAAAGGAAAACTCCCAGGTCTAGAATCAGTTGATTTAGATATGTGTGAAGAATGCATACTTAGAAATCAGAAGAGAGTTAGCTTTCAGACAAGAACCCCCAGGAAGGAGAAGCTAGAGCTCGTTCACTCAGATGTTTGGGGACCAACCACCACCGCGTCCATTGGTGGGAAACACTACTTCGTGACTTTTATTGATGATCACTCTCGGAAAGTGTGGGTCTACTTTCTGAAGCATAAGTCAGAAGTATTTGAAGCTTTTAGGAGATGGAAAGCTATGGTCGAGAATGAGACCGGTATGAGAATAAAGAAGCTCAAAACAGACAATAATGGTGAGTATGAAGACACCAGATTCAAGAAGTTTGCTATGAGCACGGGATCAGAATGGAGAGAGCCGTGCCTGGCACGCCTCAGCACAATGGTGTGGCTGAGTGCATGAATAGAACGTTGACAGAGAGAGCCAGAAGTATTCGGATGCAGTCAGGTCTACCAAAGCAGTTTTGGGCAGAAACTGTAAGGACCATGAATTTTCGATATTAGTTAAAATAATTTTCTAGTATTTCAAAATATTTAATTATGATTTTTAAAAGAGTATTTATATTTTTCTCGAATTTCTATAATTTTCTATGATTTAAAGTCTAAGTTTTATATTTATTTAAATGATTTACATATTTATAAATTTATTTTGTGCGGTAAATTTTTTTAGAATTAATCTGTTGTGTTATCGGTATTATTACGTATCATTTTGAATAATACATATTATTATTATTATTATTATTACGTATATTTTCGTATAATACGTTGTATTATTAATTACGTATTATTTGTATAACTTATTATATTATTACTATGTCGTATTAATATAACTAGTACGTTTTACTGTGTGGATAATTATCCCATAATTATTTAATTTTAAATATAAGAAATTGTATTTTTTATTAATTATTCTTGTTTAATTGTACAATTTCTTGTATTATTTCTATTGTTGCATATTTTCGGTGATAATACCACATCTGGTACGTTTTGATGTGTAGATATTTTTCACGTAATTATTTATTTTTTATGTAAATATTTATTATTTTTAATTAATATTCAAAACCCTAAATACCCTATATACATATATATATATCATCTTCACGTTTTCTCTCCTCTCTCTCAATGTTCACGAAACCCGCCGCCCCATCTCTTCTTCTCTCTCCCACGTTCTCCACTCCCTCAGCCACCCCCTCTCCACCGCCTCGCCTCTCCTCTCCCCTCAACTCGTCGTCCCAGCGCTGCTCCAGTCTCCCGCCGCTCAACTCAGCGCCTCCCCATCTCCCTCCTTCACCCCTATGAAGCGCCGCGGCAGCCCTGGGACGGGTAAAAATACCTCCATGGGCTTACAGGAAATTCAAGAACTCGCACGCTGCAGTTTTAGCACGGGCCTAAAACCGTGTAGACGTCAAATGTACTTGGTTCCAGATTCGCGCGAATGATCGCTCGCCTGCACGAGTTGAGATCAATTGGAATAGCGGAAATTCGCACTTTCACAGCGACCCACAGAGTCCAAAGTCGAATCCGCCTGCAAACCCAGGCCGTCAGAGTCACAGCTGGGTATCCGCTAACGCACGTAACGGAGATAAGGCTTTCCACACCTCTCTCGACGCTGAAGGGAAGAGGGTGCACCAGTACTCCAAGCCGCAGGCCGGCGGCCGCTCACATACTTGCATGTCGCAAGACTGGACAGGTGTCGAGTCGACCGCTGGAACAGTCATAAAATGCGACTCCACTCGGCGCTATCTAAGGTCGGGAGACAGATCCGCCGCGTTCGGCGAACTGTCCAAAACCCACTTCAGAGTACCAGAACGACCGCTTTCCGCGGCGCTCTCCTGACCTGAAGAGAGAAAGCACGACAACTCCACGGCCGCCCGAACAAAGCTCGCCTACAGTACATGAGCAGACAGGGTCAAAAATAGCCTGCACCTCCTCAATAGCGGACGACCTCAGTTGTCCAAGCAAGAGACGAGAGCACGTCGCACGCTCGGTGTTTGTCAAGATCCACGCAAGCATCTGACAGTCGTTGTCAAGCATACGAGGAGGGGTTTTCCCAACTCTTACGAAACGTGGATAAGAGCACTAGTTCTTCGAATCGACCGCTGACGGTAGGAAGAACAGCGGGGACGTCTCCGAACAATGTATGGTCACATGCCCATAATTCAAGAGTGGTGCAGCTGTCTTCTCCATTTAAAAGCCTCTTCCAGCACACTGGAGGGCGAGTCGCAAACTTGGAGAAAAGTAGTTGAGACCCAGCGTTAACATATCCTTCTTACACGGCCACTGCCTAGTTCTGAAGCGTCCGATCGGCCGGCGAACTAAGCATGACCCGAACTCCATCGCATTGAGCTTCTACTTGCGTAACTGAAGCCTCGACAGCAGGCCTTGCGATCGAACGGTCCAAGGGAACAAACTCGACACTGAAGCATCGAGCGAACAGCGTCCTATAGCCACCTAAAGTCCCCCACCAAAAAAAACAAAACAAGAGGGCATTCACTCTGCTTCTGTTGTAAACAATTTGATTATTAGTTTGTAATAAGGCTTTCTTATTAATACAAACGAACTCCTATTTCCGGGAAATCAAT
>NC_033797.1:66021556-66023789 GCF_001876935.1 Asparagus officinalis | reverse complement strand
GCCGGCTGTGGGACCAACTACACCAGTTGATACACCCCCAGCCGTTACACCTCCACCACCCCCAGTGATTCAAGGGGAAGAAGGTATAACTTGAGCAACTGAGGAATGTCATTCATTTCTTCATCAGGGCTTTTGACGGATTTCTCCTTTTTGTGTAGGGCTTTCTTCTCGGCTTCACGTCCTTGTGAAGGAATTGTTATCAGACAGCGACCCATAGAAGATTGTCATCTGTATAGAGATTCGTTCCTTCTTCTCCTTTGTGAATGCTATGATTGACAAACTCTTCCACGGTGGACTTTCCCTTCACCGGTTCAAGCCATTCCTTGATCTTAAGATAAATTCAATAGGGGATGCAGGGTACCCAGATCTGGCGAAGTCTATTGTTGATGATCTTGACTGCCTAGAGCGTGAGCTTCAGATGTTTCGTGAGCTCCGGGATGCAGGTGCCTCCTCATTTATCGCTGCCGAGTTGGATACTCAGTTACAGACATGGCGCGATGCTAGGTTTCTTGCTGAGTTCGATATTCAGGTGCAGCGGGATCGAGTGGGCCGAGTTGAGGCCCACCTTACTGCTAGATCATCTTCACTCACCGAGCTTGACTCTTCTATTACCTCTTGTGAGACCCAGATAGACCAGCTCCAAAAAGAGCTCCATGAGAAAAAGGAGACTTTGAGCATTCTTCATATGTTGACATCTTTGAAGCAGAAGCTGACTGAGACGGAGGAGGTTGCTGCGAAGACTTTAGCTACCAACGAGGAGTCCATCAGAGCTGAGCTGAGGCAAGCTTATGATGAGAAACTTTCTAAGCTTAATCAGCAGATTTTTGGCCATGTTTTTGATGTATGATTTCATTTGCTGAATGTTTTAACTTTTGATCCTTTTAGTGGAACTGTTTTTTTTGTTTTTATCTTTATTATGATTCCTCATTCCCTTTGAAATGATTGACCATAATACTTTTAGGATTTTTGGCAAACCCTCAGCCATCAACGGATTTGATTAGCCTTTACCGACTACCGTTTGAGTCGGGCTAGCATGCGCATTGTCTAAATCCGTTCCGCATGTAATGTTATGCTAAGAGAATAAATTCTCTGAGACTTTGTGCTATGATATTGAATACATAGACTTCGCCATTGTTACGGGAATAGGCTACCCGGCGATACGTGTTAGGTGTTGACTTTAGGATTTTTGGCTAACCCCCAGCCTTTAACGGATTTGATTAGCCTTTACCGACTACGCTAAGAGAGTGAATTCTCTTAGACTTTGTGCTATGATGTTGAATACATAGGCTTTACCATTTGTTACGGGAATAGGCTACCCAGCAACGTGTTTTAGACGTTGACTTATCCCTACTTAGGCTTCGGGATAAAATTCCCTAGAATCGAACTCTGGTGTCTTTTTCTTCGGAAAAAAAAACTAAACCGGCGACACGTGTTAGGCGTCGGCATATCCTTTCTTAGGATTCAGGATGAAATTCCCCATGCGTGTAAGGCATGGATTTTGGTGTTATTAATAACAACCTGTCACAATGTTGAATATATGAACGGGTGTTCTTTTTAAACGGTTAAGAACTAACCGGCAGCGCGTGTCAGGCGCAGACTTATCCTTGCTTAGGTTTCAGGATAGAATACCCCAGAATCGAACTCTGGTGTCTTTTTCTACGGAAAAAGACTAAACCGGCAGCGCGTGTTAGGCGCAGACTTATCCCTGCTTAGGATTCGGGATAAACTTCCTAGGATGAATCCTGAATTCTTCGAAAAGGATTGGTATGGGGAAGGAAGAATTTTATATTCTATTCCCCGAACAAAGAAGGAAAGGAGACGTGAAGGCAAACCTGAAAAACAAGGAAGGAAGAATTTTATATTCTATTCCTTGATTCTGGAAAGGAAGAATTTTATATTCTATTTCCAGCGCAAAAGAAACTAGAGGTGGGATCTCCACCCCGAGAATCTGGAAAATCTAGATAAACCTGCCTTTTATAGGATTGGTTATCTAAACTGAAAAGAAAAAAAAAGTTTTTCGTTTATCGAAGTGAAACTTCAACTTCGGTTATAGCCATGAGAGGGCTTACCCAAAGAGAAGAAGAAGGGAGTTCTTTTGTTTATCAAAAGGGGACCCCGAAATGAAAGTGGACCTCTTGTTCATGGAAAGAGTCAAGAGGGCCAAAAAGATATTTTTAGTGGACCCACTGTCAATTGAAATTGATCAGTGAGGGATTTTGGTGGTGAAAAAGAT
>NC_033797.1:66002812-66020556 GCF_001876935.1 Asparagus officinalis | reverse complement strand
GATAATTTATTAATACTCAAACAAGAGATATTGTATAGGCTTCATACTAACAATAACATTTTATTTAGCTTCTCTATTAGAATATGTTTAGATATAACTAGGTGGAATGCACGTGCAACGCACGTGGTCAAATATTATAGTTGTTGATTTTTAGTTTATGTATTTACTATAACATAGTTGTAAAAAAGTTTATGATTATCATAATATATTAAAAAGTTTAAGATATTTTAATATATAAAATCTTGTTGGTTTCAACACTTTACCTTCCACATACTTAGTGAAATTTAAAGTCTTAAAATATTAATGATTTAAGAGTAATTTAATGATTTGGAATTCTATTTATAAAATATTAATGATGTAAGCACCAATATCTAAAAAAATTATTATTATTAATAATAAAATAAATCTTGAATTCATCAACATAAAATGGTAAGTTTTATCTGGTCATAGAGGATTTTGTTTAATTATAAATAAATCACCCGCACCTATTGTCTACTTCCACTTTCTATTATCTAGCGACCGAGTATTATAGACTTTCAAAAACTTTTTTCTAGAACTTTCAAAGTTAGAATGTACAAATTCAATCAAGAAAGAAAATATAAATTATGTGACCAATTCCAAAATTTGATATTATAATCTTCCTACATCTTCTCAACTAATTAATTAATTTGTCAAAACTATTACTCTCTAATTTTAGAAAACTATAAAATATAATCTGAGAATGATTTAAACATAATTTGTACACATATGGATTGTATTTTAACAAAATAATTTAGATCTCTCCACTTTCAGCTTTCTTAAATCTTAAGCATATATTTTGATGCAAATTCTTATGTTAAAAATTCATCAATATTTGAGATTATAGATTACAATGTCATATTATGTATGAGTATTATCTTATAAGACACCTAGATATTTTTTACATAACCCTAATTATTGTAATCCAATATCATGAATTTTATTTCTCCAGCATTTATATAATGACCAATACTTTGTAGTAGTCCTTCGAAAACCTCTTCTAAAGCTTTCTAAACAAAGTTTATAAATTCAGAAATAATTCAAAATCTTAAGATTATTCAACATATGATGCTTTAAATTTTTTTCACATCTCCTCTAGTATATAATTAAATATATAAGCTAACCCGCTGGCCTCATATTATATGATGAATATTATTTATCAAAAGGATCACATACTATTGCTTGTGGTTAAGAAAGGCTTTAAATATTTATTGGCTTAATAAAAATAAATACTAAACAGTTTATAAAAGTTTCAATTACATACCTCTACTTGTATCTACTGCACTTAAATATCCTATTCTTTTTTAAAATTGCATGTCTGTACCTTCTATACGCAAGAATAATATTTGTAATTTCCTATATGAATATAATTGTATAATTTTAGGATAATTCCATATTTTCTACTCTTTCTATTAATAATGTATTAACATGCCATTGTCTATTTATATATTATTAGACATTACTAATAATTAATATGAGAGTTTTACGTAATATTAGAAGTTTTAGGGACCAAGTTAGACAAACTTGAAGTGAAATATAATATGATTAATTAACAATAATAATTAATTTAGTTTAGCTAGGATTAAAATATAATATTTAAAAAATAGGGGTAATATAGTCCATAGAAAGTTTTTCTACAACTTTCTCTTTTAACGGGAGTATAATTCTAAGTGAAGTATATAATTTTAGTTATAATTTAAAATCACGAGACTTATTCAAAATATGATGCTTAAATTTTTCCACATCTTTTGTACTATATAAATATAAGCTAAGCATCTAGCCTCATATTATACGATGAACATTATTTATCAAAGGGACCACTTACTATTGCTTAAGGTTAACAAATGTTTCAAATCTTTATAGGCTTAATGAAACTTAAACACCTTATTGGTTACGAAAGTTACACTCATATATTTCCACTTATATCTTAATGCACTTAAATATCCTAATGTTTTATAAAGTTGCATGTTTATACTTATGTACACAAGAATACTCTTCATAATTTTTCTATGTGAGTGCCATGGTATAATTTTAGAATAATTCTATATTTTCTACTCCTTCCAAAATAATTTATTAACTTGAAATTGTCTATTAATATAGTATTATGCATTATTAATAATTATAATAACATTAAAGTGACATGTAATATGATTAATTAATAATGATAATTATCTTAGTTGATTTATGATTAGAATATATTATCAAAAAAGAATAGGGGCAATATAGTTCATGAAAAAAATTTCTACAACTCCCTCTTTTAAAGGGAGTATGATAAACCAAAGCAGCAAAGTCGTTGATCAAGTGGAGTAGCAAGGGTCGTCGGCAGCCAAGCTCGTCGTCCTTGTCGATCGACTGAAGCAGCAAGAATCGGAGAGTCATCGAGATCAGATCTGCCTAATCGTTGTTGCGGCTAAGAGATCTGATCGAGGTCGTCATCTCTACGAGGTGGATCGAGGCCGTCAGAGGCGTAGTCGTCGGAGGCTCTGATACCAGTGATCGAGTTATAGAGAACAGGAAAAAGAGAATATCTTTGAGGGGGGCTCCGATAATGAGTAAGGGGCTTGATTCTTCTTTTGTTTTCGTTGTATCTCCTCAAGGAGAGTATTCCTATATTTATAGGCCGATCCCATCATCTCCACCCCCTCAAACTACCTTTGAGAGAAAATCTCTCAACAAACCCTAATTCATGTTCTTCACGATTCTCTCTACTGAGAAACTGTGGTTGATTTGGTCATTCATGACCGAGTCAAGCTAACAGAGACAACAAGCAAGGGGGAGAGACATGGAAGTAATGGAGCCAAGAAGAAAGTGGAAAGGGGAAAAAGGGACGAGTTGGAGGACTGAGTGAAGCTGAGACCTAATTAAGATCAGAGGGAGAATTTCGAAGATGGTGGTGATAAGCACACCGCTTACTTGGTGGCTACTGGGACCAGTGCCGCCAGAGAGCCATGAAAATATTAAGTTGGGAATTGCTAAGGGCTTGGGAACCCTCGGACAATTCGTGATGTCTCCAATTTAATTTGGAAGAAAGATCCTGAAATGGTGTTCTTAACGGAGAAAAAAAGTGTAGGAAAAGGAAAGTGCAGAGAATGAAGAGAAATTAAGTTTGGTCATCAGGGAATTAATTTTCTCCTTACAATGATCATATACTAGTGGGTCAGAATCACACCTGGCTTGCCATAATAAATTTTGTAAATTGGCCTCTCCATGTTTTTTCTTAGAATTAGCTCTCATATGCCGCAAGCAATAGCGGTGATGATGTGGTGCACTCCACCCCTCGTGCAAGGCTCGTGGACTTCCTTTCATCCGATCAGAAATAAAAGTAATAACTTTTGGACGTTGAACAATCAGATTTTACCTGTAAATACATTAGAAAAACCACTTCCAACTCGATGTATCCTTCACCTCCACAACTGCGAAAGCTATTGAAAATAGTGCACCGTTTGCATCTACACCAGTCGCAACCAAGAGCACCCCTTTGTACTTGACATATTAATGTATTCCATCAATTCTTAAGAGCGGACGACAAAAATAGAACCCTTTGATAGCGGGCCCAAATGCCCAAAATACATGGATGAACCTCTCCATTTCCGACGCGATCTCTTTAGACACTATCTCATATTTGGTACCCGGATTTTTTCTCTTAATTGCTGCAATATAATGCGGAAGTAGTAGGTAAAATTCCTCCCAATCTCTAAAGATTTTAGTCAACGCCTTCCTCCATGCATCATATGCTTTATACTTGGATATAGTTATTTTTTTCATATCATATACCCTTATAATTATCTGTCTCTGAGTAAGATCAAGTTCTCGCCTAACTTCGGGCATAATTAGCTTCATGATATAAGCGAAAGTTGCTGTCTTATGATCATTATTGATAGTCAGATTGTAACATGTATGAAGTCCGCAATAACTTGAGATTGCCCATTAGATTTTTTCCTAACAGCTCCATTAAGCTTCATTGTACACTTTGAATTTCTATCGTCTGCCGCAGTTGTATTCTCTCCTTGACCTTTCTCATTAAAGTAGCACTTTACATGGTAGCTAGTTGTATTGGTTTTAACCAGCTTGAATTTAACCCAGTTCCTGAGTGCCCATTCACATATAGTAAAAACTAAGCTTTCCTTATTCTCAAAAAAATCTCCTTTTTTAAAGTGAAGTCCTCGGGTCGATCGAAATTAGGACCATGCTTAACAAACTCAGCTTGTGAGGTATTTATCCACTCATCATTTTCAAACTCTTCTGGCAACGGTTTTTCAGACTCTACATAATCGTTATTTATGCAATATTCATCCATCTAACTTACGTCATCATTGGTCTCTCCAATTGCACACTGCATGCTATCAAGATGTTCCTCCTCTTTAACAACTTCATTATCATCATCGACATCTACATCCTCATCCTCTTCTATTATAGAACCACCCGGTAAATTAACTAAAACATGACCTGGCACGTTGTGGAACATGTCACTTAACATTACACCCGAGTCATTTTTTAAGTGCAAGGCACTTTAAGATAACAAAATTTGATTTTTAAGCATGCGGGAGAACTCTCCGTGAGCATATGAAACTTCGGCAACCCCAAATATTAGAATATTTTTAATGAACAACTCAATTGAGATTTATTTTTTCACAAGTCCGATCATGTCATTCAATTATTCATCATTGGTGATCTCTACAACAATTGTTCTATTTTCATTTATTGGATAATTACAAAAGACCTTAATGACATTTTCGACATGATTAATTCCAATAACTCTATATACTTGCTCCATCATTCTATCGAAATTATAATTTCTAGATAACATGAACATTTTTCTAGTGCCTCCATCGGTATAGGTATATTATTCATTCCAACACTCAATTTTCCATTGAATAAGCAAATAATCGGTATTCCATTCGTCATTTTAACTGAAGAATTAAAATTCATAATATATAAATTACATTTTATTTCCATGTTGATAATCATAATTAAAATATTTCCTCTAGATATACAATATCAACTAAACAATATCGAGAAATTTATGAAAAATAAGAAATTTATACCTTGATGAACTTTTAGATCTCGCCGGCGTCAGAGTGAATAGACGGCATCAGCGTCGAATTTGAGGGAGGAAGAGGTGAGTTAGGTTTGGGGAGAGAGAGAGAGAGAGAGAGAGAGAGAGAGAGAGAGAGAGAGAGAGAGAGAGAGAGAGAGAGAGAGAGAGAGAGAGAGGGAGGGAGGGAGGGAGTGGGAGAGAATGGACACATGTGTCCTAATTTGGGGCACATCTGGGCTTCATATAGCCCGACAGTTCTACCTGACTACTAGTCCCATAGAATTGTCGTACGTTCAAAGCTTCATGTTGATGATTTCCTTGATTAGATTGATAAAGTGGATAAACATTTCTAGTATAATATAATCCGATAAGATTAGAAAGTTAAATTAGTGGTCTACAGGCTTAAAGAAAAAGCATCTGTATGGTGGGATGAAGTACTGATAAATCAATACCATCAAGGAAAGGATCCAGTTCGAACATGGGCAAAGATGAAGAAATTATTGAGAGATCGTTTCTTACCTTCTAACTATAAGCAATGGCAGGTGTCTCTAGTGGCAAACAACAAGACGCTCACCCCCGGAAAGGAAGATTTTGCCACCATCAAGATTCATCCTGAAGTTCCTGGTGTTGATGATGATATGTTAATGAAGATGAATATTCTACATGATATTGTGAGTGATATTACACATATTGATATTATCTCGATGGAGGAGAAAAGATAAAATAGAGAGTAAGACAATTGATGGTATGTATGCATTGCTTGGGGGAGAGCTTGAGATAAAGGAGATAAAAGAATTATGTATGGAGTATGAGGAAGAAAAGTATTTTTTTGAAGCAATAATCATCAATAATTTTGACAATGGTGAGATGGTACCGTCGACACTAGAATATGGGAAGCAATAAGGAAAATATTTAGAGGAGTTTTTCATGTCAACTACTGAGCCACATGCTGTCAGTTACATACACTTGTCATGGAAAAGATTCATACACAAGTTTGATACAAAAGAAGTCCTAACAAAGGAGGTAAAAGAACAAATGGAGAAAATCAATACTAAATACAAGGCAGATGTTGATCATTGCAAGAGAAAAAAATTATTTATCAATGGAACTACTATTCTAACAAATATAAGCTCGGGGTCGAGCTTTTTTCAACTAGGGGAGACTGATATAGGACGCTTAATCTGAGTTGGAGTCTATTTAGATTAGGACATATAGATTAGGAAATAAATTCAATTTTAGAGTCAAATTAGATTAGGAAACAAAATCAATTTTGATTCATGATTTGTTTTCTCTATTATAAGGAGTCTTTTTAGGATAGAATTTGATAATTTTTTTATAATTTTAGTCCTACTATGAGTCTTATTTGATACTTTCTATTTTTGTAATTCTAGTCTTACTAGAAGTCTTATGTGGAGATCGGGTTTGGGAGAGAGGGAGATCAGGATTGTTGGGTCGGGTTTGGGAGAGATGGATATCGGGTTTGGGAGGGAGATCGGTTTTGGACAGATGGAGTCCAGGTTTGGGAGAGAGGGAGATTGGGAGAGAGAGATCGGGATAAAGAGAGAGGGAGTGGGAGAGAATGGACGCATGTGCCCTAATTTGGGGCACATCTGGGCTTTATATAGCCCGACAGTTTTACGTGATTACTAGTCCCGTAGAATTGTCGTGTATTCATTTGTTCTACCCAGCAAATCCACGGGATTAGTAGTCCCGTGGGTTTGCTGGTCAGAGCAAATGAGTCTATGCTTAATGTGCGGGACTACTAGTCCCGTACGTTAAGTAAAGACTAATTTGTTCTGCCCAACAAACCCACAGGACTACTAGTCCCGTGGGTTTGCTGGACAGAGGCAAAACATGCATAAAATATATAGGACTAGTACTCCCGTATGTTTTCTGTGAGCACTAATTGGCGATTAGTTCACCCAAATCATACGGGGCTAGTAGTCCCGTATGTTTTTTATGAGCACTAATTGGTGATTAGTTCACCCAAAATATACGGGACTAGTAGTCCCGTATGTTCTGAGCTGGTCGTTTTTTAAAATCGACCTCTTGTTGATCAAAAAGAGGTCGATTTTGCTAAATAATTAGCAAAATGGTCGATTTTGCTAATTATTTAGCAAAAAAGTCTGTTTTGAAAAATTTCCTAGATGAAATTGATGTAGAACGCTTAATCTGAGTTGGAGTCTATTTAGATTAGGACATATAGATTAGGAAATAAATTCAATTTTAGAGTCAAATTAGATTAGGAAACAAAATCAATTTTGATTCATGATTTGTTTTCTCTATTATAAGGAGTCTTTTTAGGATAGAATTTGATACTTTTTTTTATAATTCTAGTCTTACTATGAGTCTTATTTGATACTTTCTATTTTTGTAATTCTAGTCTTACTAGGAGTCTTGTTTGTTTTTCTATTTAAGAAGAGTCATGTAACTCCAAAGGAGAATAACTTTTCATCAATAAAATTACTCTTTTCAATATTTTCTTTGTGGATTCAGAGAACACCCTTGGTAGATTCCGAGGTTATCACTTTCGCGCTGCGTCAATTTATCACTTCCGCGCTGTGTCAGAAATAGTGACTAAAGAGATGAATATGGCGATTTGCTTCAAGAATTCAGCGAAGATGAAATAATTTCTGCTCTGAAGGAGATGCATCCTCTAAGGTCTCCATTTCTAGACGGTCTATCGGTGTTATTTTTTTAAAAATTTTGGCACGTTGGTCGTGACGTTACTAGTGTGGTTCTGGAGTTCTTAAACGAAGGTAAGCTTAAAAAGAAAATAAATTTTACTTACATTGCACTTATTTCTAAGTGCAATAATATTCTAGACCAATTAGATCAATTTCGGCCAATAAGTTTATGCAACATGATTTCTAAATTGTGCTCGGAAGTTCTGGCTAACCGTCTCACACGGATTCATCTGAAGATAATTTCAACCAGCTAAAGTGTGTTAGTATGCGGGAGACTGATAACTGACAATTAATGTCTTGATTGCTTTTGAGCTAAACCGCTACCTAAAGCGCAAGACAAACGCTTCGATAGCACATGTCGTGCTTAACGTGGACATGAGAGCAAGGCATATGACCGAGTGACGTGGAGCTATCTACAGGATATCACTGATCATGACTTGTGTTTTCGTTGCTTCATTTTTTAGTATTAATAAATGGGATGAACACTGCCCAATTTGATCTTGAGTACGTAGTGCAGAATTTGTGAAGGGGACCTTTTATAGCTTTGCTTCAAAATGCAGGGGAAGGAGGAGATTGCATGGAGTTTTTCTATATATAGCTAACGGCTGCCCGTCTTTTTCCCACTTGTTTTTTTTCGCAGATGATCTCTCATTATTTTTTTTAAAAGTTGTGACCGTTGAATGTAAGACCAATGCGAGAAAGCATTAGGTTGGGTGATTTAACTTGTGGTAATCAACGATCAAAGTGTTGGATATTTTTAAAGAAAAGGCAATTTTGCCTTAATGAATTCTAATAAATTTTTGTAATTAAAATATGCAATTAAAATATGTTTTAATGTGTTTTAATTTGTAATTAAAATGGGCATTATGACTATACATTATGACGAACGTTACGAAATTTATTGAGGGATTTTGTAACGGCTCTTTTCAACCCCTATATAAACAACATATGTTGAGCTCAAGAAATATGAAGAAAAATGTGGAAAACTTATCTTGTTTTCTTTTCTCCTCTACATATCATTTTCATCTATACTTTAGTTTTACTTTATGGGCAACTTCTTCATCTGAGCTGAAGCTCTGCACTCTCGCCCGAGTGCAGAGGCCGGGCCGTTTCCGGGGGTTTTTACCGCTAGGGGAGAAGGGATCATCTGCGCCAGGGCGATAGGCGGGTTCTCAATCTTCTAGGGCAGTGAATACACGACTGCTCCCGATCAGGCCAGTTTTAATTGTTTATTTTTTCAGATTTATCTACATGCTATAATATTAATTATTTGATAAATTCCCAACAATCTAGAAGATTGAGAAGTTTATAGCTTTGATTTAAATCTAAAATTATTTTAAATTTACTGTTCATTAAAAACAGTTTTTAATTTTATTTAAAAACAGTACTGTTCATTTAAAAAACTTTACTGTTCATTTTATTAAAAAATGTTACTGTTCATTTAAACATTTTTGGTTCATAATGCTGAAAAAACTTCTATAGTTAGAGCAAGTATCAAATTGCAAGTTACGAATATGAAAGAACATTTATTGGTTTCTAAAAGCCTAGTTTATATTTGTTAGAATCATCTAAAACCTACCATTATTCCCTTGTGCTAGTGAATATGCTCGCATTTGAAACATGCAATAAATTTGTAGCAATGCACATTTTTATTCTTAAAAATTTTATATGCATGGTTTTGACAAGAATAAAGAGAACAAACTCTGGATGCATAGATGCTTTGAAATATCTGGATTTGTTCATGGTTTAATACTATTATTTCTTTAAGCTATCAATAATATGGTGCATTCTATTAATAATTCCATACTTTAGTGTATTTATGCATCTAATAAGCTTAGTACAGAAGGTGGTAAAAGTGAATGCAAATTTGTTCAGCAGCTTCTGTGGCAGTTGTCTGCAGCAGATATGTTTTTACTCTCAAGACATGAAAATCATGAGGTTCAAACATCAATAAGTAAACCCCTCCTCGGCCTTATCCAACATATGTTTGCAGTATAATTGCTAGGCATTTTAAATTATTACAGGAAATAATTTAAAGTTTCTATATACTGTTAAGGAACAAAAACTCATTGAGTGAACCGATTCAAGTTTTCTTGGATTAGTTGGTGTCTAAGGCAAGGTTTAAGGGTTGCGTAACGCACTCTGCAAGGAACGATGTACTTAATTGATCTTTGATCAACCTCTATTACTATCCTTACCTGGCTAACTACCCGGGTAAAACTTTAATCTTTTCACTTTAGGAGTTTTTGGTTTGGAATAAGAGGACCGGAATTATGTGAAAATTCATATGCATTTATTTAATTACGCTTCTTGCATCATATATTGCCTAATGATAAATGATCAATATATGAGCGAACCAAATCAAAGTAGTGCATTTTTAAAAATTCTATTTTGTATGGTGGATTATATTTCAAATCTTCAAATGTAAAGTTCATCTCTTTTATTGCGTTATGATGGATATTGCAATAAATGTTCATATGTCTTTTGGATAACTTGCATTTGTTACATGATTAATTGCAAGGTTTTATGCAAGAATGCACTTGAAAAATTTAAAGCACGTATGTACAATTATTATTATTATTGTTGTTGTTATTATTTGTATAAGAGGTGGTACTAGAAAATGGAAATATAAATTTGGAAGGTCTCCTTTGTAGACAACCAATTTAAATTTGGAAGGTCTCATTTGTAGGCAACCGATTTAAATTTGGAAGGTCTCCTTTGTAGGCAACCAATTTGTAACCTCTTATAATAGAAGAATTTTAAAAAATTTATGCATTTGAATTATGAAGTATGAAATATATTTTAAGATACGAAAATATATTTTAAGATACAAAATCCTATTATGCTCTGCATGTATCTATTATTAATTTCATTCATGTATGTGCATATGCATAACTGCTGAATTTTTAGTTCCACATTAGTTTGAAATGTTCAAATATTAAGGTCAATCTCTTCAGACATAAACTCTGATCTTTTATGATCATAGATCATGACCTAATGTCAATTTCAAACAATATGATGGACTAATTACAAAATAAGAACTTGATAAAAAAAATACAACGCCTGCTAGGCAAAGTTATGATTCTAGACTTTGTAATGTCTGTAAAAAGAAACTTGATGACCTTTTGACTAAGGGATTATCCAGGAGTGTGGTCCTGGATTCATCGAGGGAGATGGGGTTAAGCCCATAGATGAGGTCACTGACAGCGGCAACCCAACCCTTATTTGGAGACGTAGTCCCAATGTCGGTTCAATGTGGTAGAAACAAGCTGGACTAGTGACACTCGTGTGGAGCATCGACCTAGATATATTTATATATCATTATGTAGCATTTGCTACTACCCCTTCTCTATGATGACGATGCTCTTATGATACAGCTGGCTAGGCTGAGTTTTACTCTTAATAAGTCCAACGCGTGTATTGTGGGGGGTATTAAATAAACAGCTGTAGTACCCTTTGAGGACTTACCTACGTGAGAGGAACCGTGATGGCCGCGGTTAGGGGGGGCTGGGCTAACCCCTAGAAACTCTCATGAGTCGGTTTATTGTGAGCATGGCCTTTAACGCTCAACCCGCTTTGCTCAATAGATGAAGCGTATTGTGTGTGTTTTTATCAATACCTGATTAAAGGGGCCTAATTCAAGGCCTAGTCCATTATGTCCCTCAGGTGGCGATGAACTCACTAAGGAAAGGTTCAAAGCCGAAAGCTACCTCTCCCGAATTCACAATACGAAAGGTTGCCCAACCTATATTTGATTTATGATTTCTTGATTTATTTATTGATTTCTAAGTCTTCAGTCAATATTGCCTTTTGGGGGGGACTGTTGGATATTTTTAAAGAAAAGGCAATTTTGCCTTAATGAATTCTAATAAATTTTTGTAATTAAAATATGCAATTAAAATATGTTTTAATGTGTTTTAATTTATAATTAAAATGGGCATTATGACTATACATTATGACGAACGTTACGAAATTTATTGAGGGATTTTGTAACGGCTCTTTTCAACCCCTATATAAACAACATATGTTGAGCTCAAGAAATATGAAGAAAAATGTGGAAAACTTATCTTGTTTTCTTTTCTCCTCTACATATCATTTTCATCTATACTTTAGTTGTACTTTATGGGCAACTTCTTCATCTGAGCTGAAGCTCTGCACTCTCGCCCGAGTGCAGAGGCCGGGCCGTTTCCGGGGGTTTTTACCGCTAGGGGAGAAGGGATCATCTGCGCCAGGGCGATAGGCGGGTTCTCAATCTTCTAGGGCAGTGAATACACGACTGCTCCCGATCAGGCCAGTTTTAATTGTTTATTTTTTCAGATTTATCTACATGCTATAATATTAATTATTTGATAAATTCCCAACACAAAGTGTATAGCAAAAACACTTTGGAGGAAATGAGGACAAGGTGCACAAAGCTACCGGGGGTCGAGAGAGTTGGAAAAAACATGCAAAATATTTGGGTTTACCTTCAATTGTTGGTATGTTAAAGGAGGAGGTTTTTGGCGACAAGAAAGAGCATGTGTGGCACCGAATTGCCTGACTACTACTTCTGTCAAGGAATCAAAGAGTATGATTAGGAGTTTCTGGTGGGGTGGAGAAGGAGAAAAATGCGAGATCGATGAATTGGGCATCTGAGCTACGCGCAAGGAATGACGAAGATGTGCTAGGTTTCTATATATGATTGAAACGCTTTCAATTTGGCTTTTGATGTGGTTGGTTTGGATAGAGGAAGAATAGGAACAGCGATAAGAACAGAGGAAGATAAAGAGAAGAACTAAAGGATAAGCAAACAATAATTCTCATTCATACCAACATCTTCATTACAACAACTATATATAACTACACTAATTATCTCTACCCACTAACATCACTCCTCTCTACAACTACCCACTACTAACACCACTCCTCTCTCTACAACAATCCACTAACACCACTCTTCTCTCTACAACTATCCACTAACACCACTCTTCCCACTATCCCTATCCTGTCCCCCCCCCCCCCCCCCCCCCCTTAAGGATCCTTGTCCGCAAGGATAAAATCAGGATAACTAGCTTGTTGAAACGCCATTCATTCTCCCAGGTAGCATCTTCTGCTGGTGCACCAACCCACTTCACCAAGATTTTAGATTTTGGGCGGTATTTACCTTTGCGTATCACACGTCGATTTAAAATAGCTTCAGGTTGTGGAAGTATAGTCGAAGTCTCTGAGACAGGGGGAAGTTGGGTGGACGTTGGAGTGATTGGTCCCAAATGCTTCTTTAATAAACTGACATGAAACACATCATGAACTTGAGAACCAGGAGGCAAAGCCAGTTTATAAGCTACTGGACCAACTTTCGCAACGACTTTGTAGGGACCAAAGAAACGTGCGACGAGCTTCATGGAGGAACGAAAAGCCACAGAGGTCTATCTGTATGGTTTGAGTTTCAAATACACATAATCTCCCACAAGGAAGGAGTCCTCGCATCGGTGTTGGTACGCTTGACATTTCATCCGATCTTGAGCCAGCAGAAGGTTATGTTGCAGCTCACGTAGGATAGCATCTCGGTCACACAGATACTCATCTACTGCTTGGACATGGGAAGTACCTAGTACATAAGCCAATAGACATGGAGGCGGAATGCCATAAACAGCTTCAAAGGGTGTCATCTTGGTGGAGGAGTGAGTTGAAGTGTTAGAACGAGAAGTATGTGGGTGTGAGGATTCAGCACGTGTGCTAGTGTTTTGACTATGGGAGGCTCGAAGAGCTTGAAGCTCGGTTAACACTTCCGTTAAGGTTGCATTCACCTGATCAAAACTAGCCTCATGTCGTGCTAAGATTTCGTAGACATCATTGCGGAATTCTGCATTTGTTTTGCCGTGAGTGTCCATGGTCGGAACCGGCTCTGATACCAATGATGTGGTTGGTTTAGATAGAGGAAGAAGAATAGGAACAAAGATAAGAACAGAGGAAGATAAGGAGAAGAACTAGAGGATAAGCAAACAATAATTCTCATTCATGCCAACATCTTCATTACAACAACTATATATAACTACACTAATTATCTCTACCCACTAACATCACTCCTCTCTACAACTACCCACTACTAACACCACTCCTCTCTCTACAACTCTCCACTAACATCACTCTTTTCTCTACAACTATCCACTAACACCACTCTTCCCACTATCCTTGTCCTGCACGTATCAGCTTTGTTGACAAAACAAGTATATATAGAGGTAGGCTATATTACACGAGACTCTTCTCTGTTCAAAATTTTGAGTTCTAATTATTTTCCTAGTGGCGATATTTTTAATGGATGATCGGGCTCCCGTCCCTCACTTACTTGGAGGAGCATATTCCGCAGCAATTAAAGTGATAACAGTATATAGGATCTAGATGGAGGATTAGGAATGATAATAATGTTAGCATTTTGAGCATCTCATCTACTATAAATTAACCACTATTACTAAACAATGCAGGTTGGAATATAAGATGTTGATTAATACAAGATTTTTTGGATTGATAAGGCTAAAAAAATTAAGTGCATCCCTGTAGCATCGGCGAGGAATGAGGATAAGCTGATATATGACATTATATGTTGAATGGATTTTTTTCAGTGAGTTTGGCGTACCATTTGATATTGAGCAAAGGTATTGGCCAGGAGAGAGAACAAAGATAGGGGACAATCAAGTGAGGGCCCATCGCCAGAGTGGAAATGTTTATGGAGTATATAAATTCCAAATAAAATCAAAACATTTTCGTGCAAAGCTTGTCATGAGAGTATACAAAAAAGATCAAATCATAGAGGTCTAACGGTGAGAGATGGCTGTTGGGTGTATGGAGTAGATACATAACGTTCTATGGGCTTGCTCATTCGTGAGACAGGTTTGGGTGATTGCATGCATATCCTCTTTTCTGGAGTGGAGGGAGGGGAGCCGAGTGAGAAACTAGTGGAGCACCTTTTTGCAGGCTAAGGTAAGCATCAAGCTCGGTTTGGCCATTGTGATCTGTTTGTTGGCTCTCATGGAGAAATAGAAATGAGGTTCTACATCAAGGGAAAGGAAGAGAGGCCGTAGATTTTTATCGTACGCCTAGGGATTACTGAGATGAGTAACCTTGTTGCTCAATAAACACAGTCGCAACCACCTATGAAGTCGGTTCCTACACGATGGCTCCCTCCTAGATTGAACAACATGAAGGTCTGTGTCAATAGGGCGGTTTTTGACAGTCAGGGTGCAATTGTGATAGGTGTTGTGATTCGAGATAATTAGTCGTATTTCTTCGCAAATCTCTCAAAGATGGTGCAAGTGCATGGCAATGTGGAGTTTGAAGAATTCATAGCTATGAAAGAAGCAGTTTAATTTGCATTAATTGACTTTCGAAGGGGACGCCGAAAATGTCATTTTAGTTATGCAAAAACTGATATGACACACTCCTCTTTTGGCATATTGTAGAGCATGTGAGATGTCTCCATGACGCATATGAGTACCATCAATTTAACATGGTTCATCGAACAAGAAATAAAGTAGCTCATGTTCTTGCTAGAAAGGTTATTGATTTCGAGGAGTATCAAGCATGGTTTGAAGATCCACCTGATTTCTTGGAGAGCACTCTTGTCACAGATAGGGAACAAGTTTGTCGAGAGCAAGATTTGTCATAAGCATGCTCAAGAAGTTCAAGAGGAGTGAGTTGAGTGTTTGGGTGCTTTGAAAACAATTGTATTCAATGTTGGTTGATGATCAAAAATTACTACGATGTGATGAGCATGCTCCAAGCTTCGGAAGCAGTCATTTGTCGATGCTTCCCAATCACTCTTTCAGGGAGTGCCAAGCTCTAGTGGAATGCTCTTTAGAAGAAATCCATCAGTAGATTCCAACAACTCAGCCAAAATTTCATCCACCACTTCCTAGCTGACACCAAACAAAAGTTGCCCCCTCATGTGTTGATGCAAATAAGGTAGGGACCCAAAGAGAGCCTCCGGACCTACTTCAAGAGGTTCCTAGTGAAGAGGTTAGAGGTCAACAATCCAGGAAGTGCAGTCGCTATGTCCGCACTCGTTGCCGACCTACAGAACAATGAGTTGGCTGACTCGCTTGCCAAAAAACCAGTCGTCAATTATGAGCAACTGATGGCCAAAGCCCACATGTATATTGACAAGGAGGACACCCAAGCCTATAAGGCATCAGCTAGGGTTGCAGAGACTTCCACAGCCACAACTTCAGCAAGTCCTAGGCATAGGCACAGGGTTGTTAAAGACCTAGTCAACTTCAGTAAGTTCTAGGCATCTAACTTCGGTTGGATATTATGTCCTTGGTACCTTTTCAGGAATAAGCCCAAGGCACTAACCATATATATGGTCGACTTTCACAGTTGCCTCCCAACCATTATGGGGATAAGGAAGACCCAGGTGTCTACGTAAGCCCTATGACCTAGGCACCCAACCTCAGGGTTGCCATTTCACCATTTTACCATCAGGGCGCCCCCCGTAGGGCGAAAGACCTAGTCAACTTTAGTAAGTTCTAGGCATCCAACCTCGTTTGGATATTAAGCTCTTGGTACCTTTTCAGGAATAAACTCAATGTACTAACCATATGGTCGAATCCTACAGTTGTCTCTCGATCATTATGGGGATATTGAAGACCCAGACGTCTATGTAAGAATTAGGCACCCAACCTGAGGGTTACCATTTTACCAAATTACCATCAGGACGGCCCCCCGTAGGGAGAAAGACCTAGTCGACTTTAGTAAGTCCTAGACATTCGATCTCTTGGTTGAATTAAAAGTCCTTGGTACCTTTTTAGGAATAAACCCAAGGCACTCATCATTTGGTATTGAGCAAAGGTATTGGGAGGAGAGAGAACAAAGATAGGAGACAGTCAAGTGAGGGCCCATCGCCAGAGTGGAAATGTTTATGGAGTTTATAAATTCCAAATAAAATGAAAATATTTACGTGCAAAGCTTGTCATGAGAGTATACAAGAAACATCAAATCATAGAGGTCTAATGGTGAGAGATGGCTGTTGGGTGTGTGGAGTAGAAAGGGAATCAATATATAACGTTCTATGGGCTTGCTCATTCGTGAGACAGGTTTGGGTGATTGCATGCATATCCTCTTTTCTGGAGTGGAGGGAGGGGAGCCGAGTGAGAAACTAGTGGAGCACCTTTTTGCAGGCTAAGGTAAGCATCAAGCTCGGTTTGGCCATTGTGATCTGTTTGTTGGCTCTCATGGAGAAATAGAAATGAGGTTATACATCAAGGGAAAGGAAGAGAGGCCGTAGATTTTTATCGTACGCCTAGGGATTACTGAGATGAATAACCTTGTTGCTCAATAAACATAGTCGCAACCACCTATGAAGTCGGTTCCTACACGATGGCTCCCTCCTAGATCAAACAACATGAAGGTCTGTGTCAATAGGGCGGTTTTTGACAGTCAGGGTGCAATTGTGATAGGTGTTGTGATTCGAGATAATTAGACGCATTTCTTCACAAATCTCTCAAAGATGGTGCGAGTGCATGGCAATGTGGAGTTTGAAGAATTCATAGCTATGAAAGAAGCAGTTTAATTTGCATTAATTGACTTTCGAAAGGATGTCAAAAATGTCATTTTAGTTATATGCAAAAACAGATGTGACACACTCGACTTTTGGCATATTGTAGAGAATGTGAGATGTCTCCGTGAAGCATAAGAGTACCATCAGTTTAACATGGTTCATCGAACAAGAAATAAAGCAGCTCATGTTCTTGCTAGAATGGTTATTGATTTCGAGGAGTATCAAGCATGGTTTGAAGATCCACCTGATTTCTTGGAGAGCACTCTTGTCGCGGATAGGGAACAAGTTTGTCAAGAGCAAGATTTGTCGTAAGCGTGCTCAAGAAGTTCAAGAGGAGTGAGTAGAGTGTTTGGGTGCTTTGAAAACAATTGTATTCAATGTTGGTTGATGATTGAAAAACAAAATTACAAATTAACGAATATGTTCCATCAGAATTATCCAGTTATATCTAAGTGGTAGTGATCAATCT
>NC_033797.1:65982085-66001812 GCF_001876935.1 Asparagus officinalis | reverse complement strand
GGTGTCGCTGCCAGGTGCAGAATAGACCCACCCCGGGGCTCTAAAATCCTTCGGGGGAAAGCTCCCACCAGCTCAAAAGAAGCGGTGACGGAAGGTCTCCGCCACCGCTGTCGACTCCCCCACAGGCGGTTCACTTGGTCAAACCTTCTTACAGTTAGGACCACAGTCAAAATCCCCTCTCGATTCCCCCAATGAACGAGAGGTCCACAAATTGAGCGATCAAACCTTCCTACAGTTAGGATTGTCTCAAAACACCCACTTGGTCAAACCTTCTTACAGTTAGGACCACAGTCAAAATCCCCTCTCGATTCCTCCAATGAACGAGAGGTCCACTTTCAAATCGAGTGATCAAACCTTCCTACAGTTAGGGTCACCTCAAACCTCCCACTTGGTCAAACCTTCCTACAGTTAGGACCAAAACCACGATTCATTCTCGATAAACGAGAAATTCATCTTTAGTTCGATAATCAAACCTTCCGACAGTTAGGGTTATCCGAATCTTTTTGATTCTCGGAGTGGAGATCCCACTCTTAGTTTCACCTTTCCGGATTCTGGGGGTGGAGATCCCACCTCGAGTCTCCTTTCCTTCTTTGTTCGGGGAATAGAATATAAAATTCTTCCTTCCCCATACCAATCCTTTTCGAAGAATTCAGGATTCATCCTAGGAAGTTTATCCCGAATCCTAAGCAGGGATAAGTCTGCGCCTAACACGCGCTGCCGGTTTAGTCTTTTTCCGTACAAAAAGACACCAGAGTTTGATTCTGGGGTATTCTATCCTGAAACCTAAGCAAGGATAAGTCTGCGCTTAACCCGCGCTGCCGGTTAGTTCTTAACCGTTAAAAAGAACACCCGTTCACATATTCAATATTGTGACAGGTTGTTATTAATAACACCAGACTCCATGCCTTACACGCATGGGGAATTTCATCCTGAATCCTAAGAAAGGATATGCCGACGCCTAACACGCGTCGCCGGTTTAGTCTTTCTCCGAAGAAAAAGACACCAGAGTTCGATTCTGGGGAATTTTATCCCGAAGCCTAAGTAGGGATAAGTCAACGTCTAATACCCGTTGCCGGGTAGCCTATTCCCGTAACAATGGCGAAGTCTATATATTCAACATCATAGCACAAAGTCTAAGGGAATTCACTCTTTTAGCACAACGTTAGGGCTGAGGATTTGCCAAAAATCCTAAGTCAACGTCTGATACACGTTGCTGTTTAGTCTTTTCACAGGAGAAAGACGAAGTCTACGTATTCAATTTCGTAGCACTAAAAGGGTTAACTCTTTTAGCGTAACGTTGCATGCGGAACGGACTTAAACAATCCGCATGCTAGCCCGACTCAAACGGTAGTCGGTAAAGGCTCATCAAACCCGTTGATGGCTGAGGATTTGCCAAAAATCCTATAAATACGAGAGTCATCAACGCCAGTCAACGCGTTGCAATCAAACAGTCAACGTACGACGTCCAAAACCCTAAGGTCAACGCCGGACAACGCGTAACCCTAGGTCAACGCCAGTCAATGCAACGTACGACGTTCAAAACCCTAAGGTCAACGCCGGACAACGCGTAACCCTAGGTCAACGCCAGTCAACGCGTTGCAATCAAACAGTCAACGTACGACGTCCAAAACCCTAAGGTCAACGCCGGACAACGCGTAACCCTAGGTCAACGCCAGTCAATGCGTTGCGATCAAAAAATCAACGTACGACGTTCAAAACCCTAGGTCAACGCCGGACAATGCGTAACCCTAGGTCAACGCCTATCAATGCGTTGCAATGAAAGAATAAATACTCTGAAAAGTATACGAGTATAAACTGCTTCTTAAATACTCCAATAAGGTATATGAGTATAAACTGTTCCCTAATTTTTGTTGAGAAGTTCCTGGAGAATGTTTTTATAATAGGCCGGACAACGCGTCGCAAATAAAGACTCAACGCCGACATTCGAGGGTCAGTTCTGTGTTCAACCAACAAGCACGAGCTAAAAATCAGAAAACCAGGAATTGACTTCAAGTTCGAATTTCCGACAACGGTCAGACAATAAATGCAGCACCGGAACTCTTGCAGACATTCGACAAAGCACCGAATAGCCTGGAAGATTGAAGGAATCAAGAACGGAAGTCATTCCAAGGTCCCATTACACCGACTGAAGGTGGGGACAATCATATCCAAAGTATTCCAAACTCTTCTATAAAAGAACGAGGCTGAAATCCATCGGGCGACGTATCTAAGCACGAACGTTAGTCCACAACACCGAAGCCAAACAACACGCAACGAAGCGGATTAACAAGGCTACGAAGCTGACGAACCACACGTGAACGACGGAAGGAATCCACTCGCGTGCGGAATCAAACCAACGGTTCAGGGAGTCAACGAGTCATCCAACCATATAACGGATTCGAACTCAGACACCAAAGCCGATTTACTGCCTAATCGGGATCCTTACTGCCAAATCAGGAATCAAGTCAACGAATCGATTCCAGACCAATCAACCGCATAACCGAATCACAGACGAAGCGGATACAACAACCGAACGACGGAACCCAAACACCCGGAGGGGCTCGGCCGAAACCGAGCCCCCCCAAGGGGGCTCCGCCCAAGCCGGGGGTGGTTCATTTGAAGAGGTTGGAAAATTTGGAGAGAGGCGAAGCCCTGCTGGATTGGAGACTCAGATCTAAAAAAGATCTTAACTTTGGGACTTCGAGGACTTGCTCATTCAGATCTGGTGCTCGGCAACCGTCAACGCCAAATAAGGCAGGTGTTCGAGAAGGCCGGATCTCAGATCTACGCAGACGTACTCCGAATCTAAGCTACATCATATATATGTATGGTTATTTATCACCAAAGAAAGATTTATTACTATTAATCACATCCTTTCATTATAAAATTTTGGGGTTTTACAATCGTCAACGCCAAAAAAGGCAGGTGTTCGAGAGGACCGGATCTCAGATCTACGCAGACGTACTCCGGATCTAAGCTTGGTCTTAGATCCCGAGACTTGGACGATTGTTTCCTTGGTGAATCAATCCTCCCCGGCTATTATTTCCTTCGTGGAATAATACCCGTCGTACTGCTTAGATCTGATCGGATCTAGATCTCGCGGTGGTCCACGGATAAACCCCGGCGCAGGCAAAGAACCCACATCAAGCGAGCGACCGCAAAACAGGAGCTCGCGATTTTTTCGACACAAAAGGAGAAAGTTGTAATCTTTGTTTATTTTTCTTTGATTTTCATTGTAACCGGATCTTATAAAAAGACCGGATCTTTTGTAACCACAAAAAGTTGTTATTTAAAGATAGAAATGGAATCAATAATGAAGAAAGAAATGATTTTCCCCGCGAACAATCTGGCGACCACAGTGGGAGCCACCGATCTCGCTGCCGAGATCGTTGATCGATAAACTATTACAAGAGTGTACAATGGAATCATTAATGAAGAAAGCAACTATTTTTCCGGCGAACATGTAGAAAGAAAGAATCGCACATTGACCGAGATGGTGAATTCGATGCTAATCATATCTAGTCTTCCTACCTGCTATTGGGGAGAGGTTTCGCTGATGGCAAACTGGATTCTGAACAGAACCCTGCTCCAAAACTGATAATACTCCGCATCAGTTATGGTTGGGATATCCAGATTCTTTGGATAGTCTCAAAGTATGGGGGTGTCTCACATACGTTCCAATCTAGATAGCAGAATGCCTAAGCTCGGGCCAAAGATAAATAGATGTGTGTTTCTTGGCTTTGCTGGAGATAGCAATGTGTGCAGGTTCCTAAACCTTAGAACCAACTCCATCATTGAAGCTCGGGATGTAGAATTCTTTGAGGATAAGTTTATCAAAGATAAAGGCTTATTGCTCAAATATATAGCAGAGAATTCTAGTATATCAGATACACAAGAGGACCCAGTTTCGTGAGAAACTGAAAGTATCAATGATGATGGAGTTATCGAATCATCTTCCAATCGTATCACGAGATATAAATATTTTGGAGATGACTTCATCACCTATAATGTGGAAGGAGATCCACAGACTTTTTAAGAAGCAATACAGTTAACAGGCGTTTTTCTGTGGAAAGAAGCTATAGATGATGAGATGGATTCATTGATCCAAAATCATACTTGGGAGCTAGTGGATGTACCTGAAGGTGCAAGGCCTATTATTGCAAGTGGATCTTCAAGAAGAAGCTCCGTCCTGATGGTATTATTGAAAAGTACAAAGCAATACTGGTGGCGAAAGGATTCTCTCAGAAAGAAGGTACAGATTTCTTTGATATCTATGCACCAGTTTGCAGGATCAATACCATCAGAGTGCTTATCGCATGGGCGACGATTAAAAGGTTCGTCATACATCAGATGGATATGAAGACTGCCTTTCTCAATGGAGATCTCACAGAAGAGATCTATATAGAGAAACCAGAAGGACTTGATGCTCCAGATGGGATAATTTGTAAACTTATTAAGTCTTTATATGGACTTAAGCAGGCACCAAAACTCTAGCATGAGAAGTTTGATAGGATTGTTCGCAACAATGTGTATCAAGTTAGTGAATCTGACAAGTGTCTATACATCAAGGTCGCCGAAGGAAAGGTGGTGATCATCTGCCTCTATGTGGATGATATGCTCATTATTGGGAGTGATTTGGAGATAGTAACATCTACCAAGAAATTTCTCTCGACACAGTTCAATATGAAGGACTTTGGAACTGCGGACGTGATTCTCGGAATCAAAATCATATACTCTGAAGAGGGCATTGGATTGTCACAATCTTATTATGTCGAGAGCATGCTAAGAAAGTATTGCTACCATGATCTGTCAGAACTATCAGTGTCGTATGATTACAACAAGAAGCTTCAACCGAACACTGGAAGACCAGTAGAGCAGCTAAGGTACTCAAAGATCATTGGAAGTCTTATGTACGCGATGAGCTGTACAAGACCAGATATAGGATTCGTTATAGGAATGATTAGTAGGTTCACAAGTAATCCTGAAAAGCTTTATTGGGATGCTGTCTAGAGATTGATGAGATACTTGAAAGGAAATACAGGTCTGGGCCTATTCTACACTGGATATCCAGGTATAATCGAAGGCTATTCAGATGTGAGTTTATGCTCAGAACCATATGAGTGCAGGTCTACTGGAGGTTTTGTCTTCACCATGGGTGGAGTTGTCGTCTCGTGGAAATCTAAGAAGCGGACCATGATTGCATAGTCATCGATGGAATCTGAATTCTTCGCACTCTAAGCTGCAGGAGATGAAGCTGAGTGGCTCAGTTATTTTCTTCAAGACCTTCCATTGACAGAATTGTAAGGCACAATTACTATCTATTGTGATAATCAAGCATCGAGTATTGTGACAGCAAACTCGATGTTCAATGAAAAGAAGCAGACCATTCGTCTGAAGCATGGTTATTTGAGAGAGCTTATTTATTAAGGAGTCATCTCTGTGATTGACGTCCGATCTTCAGAAAATGTGGCTGATCTTTTGACTAAAGGTCTAAAAAATGACATAGTCGAAAAGGTGTCTGCTGTAATGGGTCTCAAAATTTTGTAAGTCTTATAAGTACTTACCATTTATATCAAGTTTTTAGTTCAAATCTTATGCTACTAATGATAAGATATTTGGTTTAAAAGTTAAGTAAGATTTACAAAGCTTGGTGAGTTCTACAAATACTTACCATTTACATCTAGTTATTAGTTCAAAACTTATGCTACTAATGACAAGATAAATGGTTCAAAAGTCAAGTAAGATTTACAAGTGAAATCCTAAAGGGGGTTCAAGTTTTGTTGGATTAGTCAGTGTCTAAGACCAGATTTGGGGGTTGCGTAATACGCACCGCAAGGAACGATGTACTTAATTAATCTTTGATCTCCCTCTAGTACTACCCTTACCTGGCTGAATAACCCGAGTAAAACTTTGATCTTTTCACCTAGGATCCTATCATCTAAAGGGGATGACTGTTAAGCCTTAATGAGTCCAAAGCATTTTGGATATGGAGTGTTAGATAGGAAACACACCTAAAGGACTCACCTAGAATTCTATCATGAGAGAGGATGACTCTTAAGCCTTAATGAGTTCAAAGCATTTCGGATGCGGGATGTTTGATAGGAAACATGCCTAAAGAACTCACTTATACATGGGTGGAGATTTGGCCATCTTCTATGGTGTCTTATGGAAAGATACTAGAGCCCTAGCAGAAACCAGGACATGCACAGGGCCATAAATGTCAAAGGCAAAGGCAAGTGTGGTTCAATGTGAAAATTACCACAGATAAGTTTGATCTTGTGTGATCGCTGAATTTTTAGACATTTGCTGGTTCAAGTCTTTACGACACCATACACCTATCTTTTATTTAGTTTGTTTAAGGGGATTCAAATCCTTGCGACATCTACCTTATGCACAATGATTGAAACAACGGCACCGTTACATGATACTATTTTTTAAAAAAATTGTGAGGAATTGTTAGATAATTTTTTTTTAAATTAAAAGCTAGCGGGCCCCACATGATTAGGCAAAGAAGAAACAAAATGTGGGTTGCTGAACTTTGAAATTAAATAAAGTGGTGGGTCCCACCGAAGAAAATTTTAGACGTGGGTCCCACATGCATAGTAAATAATATTATTTTATTTGTATATAGTATTTTTTCAAACGCTATAAATAGACCCAAAATCCTTAAAAAAATTTATTCCAAAAACAACAATCAATATATACAGATATATATGTTATAGAATAGCTAATGCTCGTAGGAACAGTACCTAGACCGAGAAAGTCTTATAGATCGAGGAGATCTTTACCTGATAAATCGAGGAGATCTTTGTCTTATAGATCGAGAAGATCTTTGCCTTATAGATCGAGGAGATCTTGACAATACTGGGTCGGTGCACACCAGAGTACTGGACTGCTATTCCTAGAAGCAATTTGGCATTGTGATCCTTGCACCGGAGCAGGCCAAATAATGTTTTAAGCACAATATTTAACAAACACACAGCAGCTGAGTTGGAAAATTTTAAATTACTACACTTCAATTTTCTGTTCAGTTTTTACTGTTATATATCTGTATTATTCCAAATTTAACCACAGGCGCCAACACTTTGTACGTTGGTGTTTTTACAACTATACTTTGTATCAACATCTACAACTATATTTTATTATTAGACTGCAAATCATGCGCTTGCATCTACGGCCAGAATTTATGAGAATATGTGCCTAAGTAACAACAGAGATACCATTATTTTTGTCATGGTGATTATATTTTAACTCCTTTTATGTAAAAATTACACAAAACTATATGTAAATCATAATTAAATTACTTTTCACATAACATGTAGTTCGAGAAATATGCTATATATCCCTCCCTACAGGTGGACGAACAGGGGTCCTAACAGGGACCTAAGAAATATAAGCAAAGAGGCAAAAGAGATGATGTGGATTTGCTTGTTCTGTGGTTAAATCCAAAATGTAAAGATGTAGTCCATATAAATAATCTTCGATTAAAGTCCTTGGCGTATATCAAGCCTTTTGGACGTGGATATCTAACTAAATATATATCCTACACTGTCTTTTAGTTTGGTTTAGCTTAGTATGCATCTATGAATAATGTCAAATGATAACGATATCTTCGAGCATGGTGGGGTCGTATTAATATTTGTATAATGACAATAATTAAGGAGCTGTTTTAATTCTATGGTTGATGATGATCTGCCCAATTTTCAGCATGTGAACCTAGTACCGTACTGGTAAAGCCTCTTGCAATTTTTAGGGTCTGTTTGGTTCTTTTTTTGTAAAACATGAAAAAATGTATTGTTGATGGGGATAAAAACATGCAACAGTTGCAAATGCACAACATCAAGCTATAGTATTTAAGATATCGATGCATGGAGAAGGAGAGTATTCAAAAATAAGTCTAAGTGGGTTCTTGAATTGTGTAGGAAACTAATGAGAATGGTAAATAAAAGTGGTGAGTGTTTTGGGTAGAGGGTTTTTCAAATAAATAAAAGGCTAAAACAACAGGGAAGAATGAGAGAAAGAGAAGAACAAAATAAAAATCAAATCAAATCAAAACAAGAAGTGAATGAAAAGATGGAGGAAATCAAGAGAGGAGAATAATAATCTAGGATTGAATTCAATAGTTAATTTTAATTTACATTTAAGAATTGCTCTCTTTTTATTCACATATTTCTTAGATTTCCTAAGCATAAACTAATAGATCTTAAGTAAAGATCTAATACATAAAACCATGACTAATTCAAAGAGATTAATAATAATTAGCGAAAGCAATACCTGAATCCATGACGATTTGAGCACGGATCTGAATTAGGGTTGATCTTCTAATCTGAAAGGTTTCTCTTTTTAAGAATTCTCTTTAGATGGGGATTAGAGAATAGAGAACAGAACTTTTAGATTAGGGATCATAACCCCTTTATATAAATTTGTAATTTTCTAATTTAGCTCATCATAAAATTAGAATTGTAGTCCGGTATCTGCACAATTAGCCCACGACACATTTAAATACCCATTAACCCAATTGACTTAATTGATTACTTTATGCGGGTTAACCTTAAAGATAGCATTATACACTAATGTAACATATATGCCCACAATTAGATTTAATCCAACAATCTCCTACTCGGGCACTATATGTTTCATTAAAACATGTACAACCTTATGAGCTCAAAATTTGCTATCACAAATAAGGGTATTTCCGAACAATCTCGTCCATTGACAATATCAATATAGGATCAAAGCGGCATTCGTCACATTTATCGTGACTAAACCCATCAATAGTCACATATACCAATACAATCAAATGACATAGATCAATCATGGATGTGCAACATGTAATGTGATCAGTACATGTCTATTTTTAACTGGTCCTACTTTAAACTTTAGTGAGATCAAACCAAACATAATGAAACAGAGTATCTTAACTGAATACTTTATTCTGATCAGACAATACAACCAAACACACAGTACCAGAAAATTACAAACTCCCACTAAATCATGTTATCCTCGAATAATATCACACCCATATGAGCAGTGTGCTCATGAAAGACCTTGGGTGGTAATCCTTTAGTAAGAGGATCTGCTATCATGGAGTTTGTCCTAATGTGCTCTATGGATATCTATCCACTCTGTACCCATTCTTTCACAACTAGGAACTTAATATCAATATGTTTTGACTTAGTCGAGCTCCTGTTGTTATTGGAATACATCACTGCTAATTTTTTGTCACAAAATAACTTAAGTGGTCTTTCAATATTATCCAGAATGCGTAGTTCAGTAACAAAATTTTACAACCATATTTTATGATTGGATACCTCATAGCAAGCTACAAACTCTGCTGCCATAGTGGATGAAGCTACAAGTGTCTGTTTAATACTTTTCCATGATATAGCTCCTCCTGCTAACATATAAATATAGCCTGATGTAGACTTTTTGCTATCTTGACATCAGCAAAATCAGAATCAGAGTACCCAATGATCTCTAGTTGATCTGATTTTCTGTATGTGAGCATATAATCTTTTGTTTTCTAAAGATACCTCATAACCCTTTTGACTGCTATCCAATGATCCATACCAGGGTTGCTTAAGTATTTGCCTAACATCCCAATAATGTACGTAATATCCAGACGTGTACACACTTGAGCATACATTAGACTTCCTACAGCCGAAGCATAAGGAATCTTCTGCATTTCCTGAATTTCAAGGTTACTTTTAGGGCACTGATTTAGACTAAACTTGTCTCTTTTAGCAACAGGGGTATCACCTGGTTTGTAATCTTGCATGCCAAACCTTTTGAGTAGTTTATCGATATAGCTCTTTTGTGATAATCCAAGTATACCGTGAGAATGATCTCGATGTATTTGGATTCCTAATATAAAAGAGGCATCCCCAAGATCTTTCATCTCAAAATTCTTTGATAGAAATCTCTTGGTTTCGTGCAACATGCCTATATCGTTAGTGGCAAGTAATATGTCATCGACATACAGAACCAGAAAAATATACTTAATCCCACTAAACTTGTGATATACACAGTCATCAACAATATTCATCTCAAAACTGAACGAGATAATTATTTGTTGAAACTTGTAATACCATTGACGAGGAGCTTGCTTGAGTCCATAGATGGATTTCCTTAATTTGCAAACCATATTCTTTCGGTCCCCTGACACAAAGTTTTCTGATTGTACCATATAGATTATTTCATCAATGTCTATATTGAGAAATACAGTTGTAGGGTGTAAATTTGATTTCCCAAAAACAGGGAGCTTCGTTTGTATTGATAAGAAAGCTTATTACAAACTAATAATCAAATGTTTACAACAGAAGCAGAGGGAATGCCCTCTTTATTTTGTGTGGGGTCTTTAGGTGGCTATAGGACGCTTCGCTCGATGCTTGTGTCGAGTCTGCTTCCCTTGGACCGTTCGATCGAGGTTGCTGGAGAGCTTCAGTACACAGTAGAAGCTCAAGTCGATGGAGTTCAGGTCTGCTTGGTTCGCCGGCGATCGGAGCTCAGAACTACGCAGTGGTGCTGTAACGCAAGGATTATGCGAACAACTTGGTCTTAACTGCTTTTCTCCAAGTTTTTCGACCTCTCTCAAAGTTTGCTGAAAGAGGCTTTTAAATGGAAGAAGGACAGCTTGACTGCTCCTTGAATTATGGGATGTGACCATACATTGTTCGGAGATGTCCTTTTGCCCATTCGTACCACCAGTGGTCATTCGAAGAGCTGCGCTCTGCATCACGTTACGTAGGAGTGGGAAAGCCCCTCCTCGTATGTGTGACAACGGCTGTCAGATGCTTGCGTGGATCTGACCAACCAACGAGCGCCGGCGGCTCTCGCCCCTCCTCTGGACAATTGAGGTGAGCCGCATTTATGAGGGTGCAGGCTGCTTTGACACCTGTTTGCTCACTTGTACTGTAGGCGGCTATTCGACGGGCCTGGGGTACCGTGTCTTCTCTCTTCAGGCCAAGGGAGGTGGGAAAGCATGTTCCTGGCACTCAAGTGGGTTTGGTTAGTTCGCCGAATGCTGGCGGATCCGTCTCCTGAGTCAGACAGTCGAGGTGAGTTGCATTTATGAATGCTCAGGTCGACTCGACACTTGTCCAGTCCTTCGTACTGTGCGTGGCCGCTTGACGGTCTTGGAGTATTGTGCCCTCTCCCTTCGGGTCGAGAGAGATGGGAAGGCCCATCTCAGCGCGTGGGGTAGTGGATACCCAGCTGTACTGGCGGCCTTGAGGTTTGCAGGCGGATTCGACTTCAGACTCGGGCAGGCGAGTTGCGTGAAAGGCGAATTTCTGCTATTCCAATTGATCTCAACTCGTGCAGGCGAGCCGATCATTCAGGCGAATCTGGAACCGAGCACATTTGACGTCTACACGGTCTAGGCCCGTGCTAGAGAACTCAGCGTGTGAGTTCTTCTCACAGGCGAATTTCCTGTAAGCCCATAGAGGTATTTTTTACCGTCTACAAGACCCCCTTCAAAGTTTTCAGACCTAAACCGGCTCGCGTGTGGTCTGGAATACTTTGAACGAAGAAATTTTTGGCGAAGCAAGCGTATTTGATTTCTTTTAGGATTTTTAGCAAACCCTCAGCTATCAACGGGTTTGATGTGCCTTTACCAATTATCGTTTGAATCGGGTTAGCCATACTATTCCCCTCAGTATGATGAGTTGCTGAACAGTTTCTCTTAGGCTTAATGCTAAGATTTCTGCTCTAACCCTTAGCCGTCTGAGGCGTGGGTTTAACCGTTTAAGCGAAGTCATTCTATTGACTTCGTTTGTAATTTTACCTTTAAGGGCGAATGAATCGTTAAGGCGAAATTAGTCTTTGGGAGCCAAATTTCGTGCGACTTGTGGGGTCAGGCCAAGTATTCGTAGGCGAGACCCCTCCTTTTTGGGGCGGAACCAAATCTGATGGGAGATGAGCCACGTGTCTGCCGATAGGGCTTCGTGCTTCCCAGCTAAGGCGGCGCGGTCTCGTCGGGTCGTGGTGATCGTGACTTGACAACATGATGTCAGCTTCGTGTGTTTCGCCCCACGACGCATCGTGGCCGTGGTTTTCGAACCCGGCCGTTAGATCAAGTCGTGGGTTTTGGTTCGGGTTTCGGGCTTTGACCGGCCCGTTCCCTTTTTCAATGGCTCTTCCGCAACTGTAGAACGAGTTGTGAAGGACAATCTGGGCCGTCGATTTCGATCGTGACCACGTCTCTTGAACGCGAGTGTCTTGCTTTGCAAGTGCCATCAGGGCCACACAAGCCCTTTCGCCTTTAAATAGGTTTCGTCATTCTCCTCTTTTTGAAAGTTACTGTGTGTGAAAACCTCCCAAAAGAGAAAGAATTCCCGCTTCGTTTCAATGGCGCCGAAATCCAAGAGGTGTAAAGTGAAGGGAAAGGGTCCCGAACGCTACTCGACCGCTGCCGCCGGTTTACGGCTTGGACGCAATGTGCCTGAGGCGCGCTCGGCGTAAGTTGAAAAATTTGCTTTAACTTCTCGTGCTTGGTTCACCACTGTCGTGCAGGAAGATGAGTGCTGCTCGATTTTGCCTTGGTGGCGTTAGCAGTCCCGTGATTTCTGGTAAAAACTGCCCCTTTTCAGGCGGATTTTACCTTCATCCGCGTTGGGCGATCAGAACTTTATGGCCGAGATTGTCTTTATCAGCGAAGGTGAACTCGTTTTCTGACAGTGCGAGTTCGACCTTTCGTCTAGTAAAGGCGAACGGGCTTATGCAAGCGGGTCTCGTCATGTCGGGCGAATCTCGCTCCTTACAGCGGATCTGCATCTCGCCTCCTGATTTTCTTGACTTTGTTTTGCAGCGACCTTTTCCGACCAGCCCTCCAAAGGGCGTGGCCACCGGCGTTCGCTGGAGGTGCAGGTAATCCAGCGCCTCCCCGATTTCCTTCCTTGGGTCCGGTGCCCGTGTTCTCCGCCGATAAGCCGGTTGGCTCGACAAGGAGAGTCACTGATGGGCATCACTTAACGCTGCGTGAGTTGACCACTGACGCGGTGTTAACAGACGAGGACAGGGCGGAGCTACCGAAGCCTCAGTTTTTGTTTGGCGATTCTGTCACCGATCCTTCCGCTCTACTGCTCAAGGAGAGCAGATGGTTGCGCATAGTAGAGGGGACTCACTATTACCTTCCCGACATGCCGAGGGGGTTCTCGATCGTCGGGCTACGGTCTTTCGCGGTCCCTCGAGTGATGAACTGGGACTTAACCCCCACTCAGGACGGGGTCACCTGTGGTGTCTTTACAGGCTCCACGGCGGGGTATGGGGTGGAGGGCTCATGTAAGCGCGTAACGGGTCTGCGCCCTGGCCTACTGTCCAATGAGCCGCCTGTAGGGGAGTCGACGGCAGTAGCGGAGACCTTCCGTCACCGCTTCTTTTGAGCAGGTGGGAGTTTTCCCCTAAAGGACTTCAGAGCCTCGGGGTGGGTATATTCTGCGCCGGGCAGCGATACTTGGTGGTCCAAGATCACCGACTGCATCCTGGCTGAGAATTCTGACCTCAGGAATTCGGAGCTGTATGTGGCCATTCAAGCCACTCGACATGGTTTGAGGATTAATGCCTCTCAGTTCCACAGTATCCTGGAATTGTACTGTGCGGAAAGCGGCACCTTCTTCACCCCCAACGATGAACTTGGTATGTCCCCTCACGAGATGTATGACGTGTCAGGACTGCCTCTGGGGGACTTTCCTTACGAGGAGTACATCCCAGACCAAGATGAGATCGACTAGCTTTCCGACTGTTCCCCCTTGGTAGTAGAAACTCTGTGGGAGTTGCTCTGCCATTATCACATCTGCCTTCCGACTGTTCCCCCTTGGTAGTAGAAACTCTGTGGGAGTTGCTCTGCCATTATCACATCTGCCTCAGTACCTTAAGGGCTAGGGATCACAAGGGGAAGAAGAAGAGGACTCCGGGAATCAGTCACAAGAATTGGGCTGACTATCTGTTCCCTGGGAACGATGTCAAAGGGAATCCTTCTCTTCCTCTAGGCGGGTGCGACCAGGCTGAAGTGGAAAGGAGGATGGCTGAAGAGGAAGCCACCATAGCTCTCGATCATGACGAGGGCGGGTCCCTATTTCTGGGAAGGCTCTGTTCGCGGGGTACCTCATGTTGTGGCTGAAGAGGTGCGTGGTCCCCACTCATTCCTTCGAGGCGCTCCCGGTGGAGGTAGTGTATCCTGCGGTTTGCTTAGCCCACGGGAAGTCCTATTCTTTGGTGTCAGCGACGATAGCGTGTATCCATCGAGGATTCTGCACGCTAACGGCCCAGTTCTGCCGTGTGTCGACTGTCGACGAAGGGGAAGGGGAAGTCATCAGGACCCCCAATCCCAGAGTGGGACTGCCATACACTTACTTGATGGCGTGGTTTGTTTACCACTGTGAGTGTTTGATGAGCGCTCCCGCGACTCTTCAAGGAGACAGGTTTGTTCCGTTCCTTGCTCTTGGAAGTGTAAAGACATTCCCGACGCGCAGAAGACGCTCTCCCACTTTGTCCACTACAATTTTCGTCGCTTCTTCCCCTACTTCAGCGGAGGAAGATACGGCAAGTCTCTTAGGGACGTGCCGACGGCGGACCACCACACAGCTCTCTCTCGTGGTGCTTTTTAATGGTTGGTGAATATTCGGTCGGGGTATCACATTCTACGCACAGGTTCTGTGTGCTATCTCGAGCCGTATATCCCCTGCAGGTTTGCCCGTCAGTTCGGGTACGACCAATTGTACGTGGGCAACACCAATCCCCGCCTACACTTCGAAGGAGGACTGGTGGATAGGGCTCGGGGATGGTTCTGGACCCATGCTGGTGGCACCCAGGCTCGTTTTGAGTTACCCGCGAAGGATCGTGATTTGCACCACACGCTCCTATACTGCCGGTGGTATCGGGGCGCCAGCGCTAATCCCGCTGGTTTCTAGTTCCAGACCTTATGTCTGACGGAACGCGATCGTCCTCTCAGAGGGTCTCTCCGTTCTTCAAGGCGAAGGGGCCGCCAGACTGCTAGGGAGCTGTTCTCAGAGGATCCAGTTGAGGACACCGAGAGTTTTGACGCCGGCTTAGACGAATCTGAGGCTCCCGAGGTTCGAGTTCCTTCTCCTGGTCCCTCGTTGGATGCCCCTGGTGAACCAAGAGAATCTGAACGCCCAAGACCGGTCTAGAGTCCAAGAGTTGGACAGATGGGGACGCCTCTTCTGTCTCCGAGTAGCTCGCTTCTCTCTAAACGTCAGCGAGAGACCGCGACCGAAAGTTCTCGAGTGGAGGCGGCCAAGAAAGCCCGTCGCGATGAGACTGACGAGACCGCCCGAGCGGCGGAAGGTCAGGATAATGTTCCCCAAGTAAGTATCCCCGGAGTGGCGACGTCTGGGTCTGGAGCTGTGCTGCCCACCTCTTCTGCCGCATCGGGGGCAGTTCCGGAGACTTTGAAGGGCGCCCCTCCGCAATCTGGCGTGAGGTCACAGACAGGAGTTCTAGCGGCCTCTGTGCCCGCATCAGGAGGTAATCTTTGCAACAGTACTCTTGATCGTAACGTTGATCTTACACCTTTTGACACTTGTGTTGGGCTTATGCAGGTGCGGTTGAGAAAGTGATCTCCATTCTTTCTGACGAAGAGGTGGAGGCTGGAGATGAAGAGGGGCCCACAGGCTCAGGTAAGCATAGGTTTTAGCGTTATTCATTCTTCCGTACCCAACTGTAAATAGGGTCCCTTTCGAGGGGCCTCTGTTAACCCTCTTCGTGCATTCGTAGCTGATCCTGCCCATGAAGTCGCTGGCAAAGAGGATCCTCCTTCTTGGGCGAGTCGCTCGTCTGGGGAGACGGGTGAATCTGAGGAGGATGACGACATCTCGGTTCATGAGACGTTATCCAGTGAGGAAGAGGTGTTAGCTTGTGAGGATGCGCCCAGCCAAATAGAGAGATCTCCTGCTCCTGCGGAAGCGTCGGCTGGGGATCGTCCATCAACATGAGAGTCTCCGCTTCAAAGGGAGGCTTCTACTCTGCAAGTGACCACTTCTCTGTTGGCGGCGACCGTTGATGCTGCGACCGCTGCTCCGAGGGCGTCATTGGTCACACCGGCTTTGGCGGCGCCAATCCCTACTTCTACGGTCATGACGATAGGTACTTCAACCGTGATTTCATCCACGGTGGAGGTGGCTGCCCTCTCTCCCTTGGAGCGCGAGCGAAAAAGGAGTGCGGCGCGATCTGTGGCTGATTTTCAAGACACTCTAGCCGGCTGCATCAAGCTCGCTTTGGAGGAGAATTGTCCTTTCGAGAGTTTCGAAGAGGATATCGACTATATCGTGTGCTTCTTAATCAAGAGGCTTGGCCACACTCAGGCGAAGCCCTACTTCCAGCGTAAGGAGGAAGTGAAAGAAGCTATTCAGCGGTTGCTTGCCCTTCGTGCGAAGAGTTCCACTCTTGTGGATCTTGCATCCGATGAAGTCCGAGTAGCAGTGGAAGAACACGATCGTCGTTTGAACGAGACCATGTCGCTGGAGGCAAAATTGTCAGCAGAGTTGGAGCAGGCCAAGGCTGAGGATGAACGAATGGCCTTCGAGCAACAGAAGGCCGATAACCGCGTTTCTTGCTTGTCTTCGGAGGTAGAGAATCTGAAGCAGGTTATAGCTAAGGCGCAGGCCTCATTGGCCATTCAAGAGAAGGCTCGTGAATAGGCGGCCAAGGAGTTGGAAAGCATTGAATCTCGCCGGCAACTGACGGCTAATTCCGTCAAAGAGACCGTCCAAGACTTGGCCTCGCGCACTGAGGAAGATCTTCGCCAAGAAATCCTGCGGAGGCTAGAGCTTCGTCACGCTGGGGAGATTCGTGAGGCGGAACTGCGGTTAAAAGCCTTGTAATTTGCCCCTAATTGTCTTTGATTGCCAGTTGTACTAGGATTTCTTTCTATGAATGAAATTATCATTTTGTTTTTGGTTACTATTACTCCTGTGCATGCTCCATTTCTCTTTTAACATGCGTTAGCTAGAGTGTTAGTTGTGAGGGGCGATCTTTAGCTGTCGGCGAATTCCGGCCGTGAGCTCGTCTCCTCTGCGGGCGGATCTCATCCGCAGGCGGATTTAGAATTGACTCCAGTTCCAGAGGGGCGATTGGTTTTGATTCGCCGAATGTCTTAATGACAAATTCGCCCTCAAGTAGGTTCCGCTTTCGGTGGGCCACGTATCGATTTGTGCTTACGTCAGCTAAGAAGACGTGGGTACGTCGCTTCGCATTGAATGCGGCGTAGTGGGGCTCTTCGTCTCTCACACCCAGTTCGGGCCATTGTTGAAGATCGTGTCCAGGAACCGTCGGATCCTAGTCGTCCAGGTAAGATCCGATGTGTTCGGCCTTACTCCCCAACTGTTTCAGCCTTGAACGGTCCCATCGAGTAGCGAGTAACCGCCTAGGATTTTTTTTAGGGTATTTAACATCCTTACCCTCTGTTAAGAGGATCTACATCTCCTTTCATCGTCTTCCCCCAGAGTAAACCCAAATTCTCCCTTCCGCGTACCTCTGATGGCACCGAAGGTGAAGAGGGTCGCTTCTAAGAAAAGAAAAGAACCGTCTTCTTCAGGCGCTGCTGAGGCCGCCGTGGCCGAAGGTATCTTTTTGCCTTGGCCTTCGCGTGGGTTTTGTAGGTATTCTTCCTCTGACGCTTTCCCGTGTTTTTGTTGTGCTTTACAGGTCGGGAGGAGGCGCCGATTGCCGAGGAGCACGCGGCCGAGCCTATTATGATTTCAGACGACGAATCTGAGGGTCCTGCGACCTCCGCCGCCTCAGGTTCTGCTCCCCAGCCGGGAGCCGAACCCTGCCTCGAAATTCCGCCCATTACAGCGCTTACTCCGGGCCAAGAGCCTGTTCCCTCCGAGTCCTTGCCCTGGCAGGCTCACGTCAAAGAGTTTGAGAGCGCCGTGAGGCAGGTGATTTCCCTTGTCGACCTGGGCATGGGCAGCTTCGACAGCTTCAGGCAGTCTCTTCTTGATCGCGTGGTTGATTTGCGGCGATCGGGCGAAAATCGGCTTGCTACCCGTTGTATGCATGAACTCCGTCTCTTGGAGTCACGCATGATAGGGTTAGAGACCTTGCTACGGGAAGGTCCGGAAGCCAACATAGAGTTTTGCCTGGCTCATGTCAGGCGTCAGGAACCTTGGGAATAGGAGGTCCGTTCCAAGGAAATAGCGGATTTGGAGTCTACCGCCAACTTCTGGGTGGGCCAACAACATTTGCTGGAGGAGCAAATTATCGACCTCAATCGCACTGTAGCTCGCCTGAGGGCCGAACTGGGACAGGCGGAGGCGAACTTGAAGGGGCTCCAGTCTGACGTTGTGAAGGTCAGTAAGAACGCTGAGACGAAAACTCGACGCCTCCTAGCCTTGCGCCAGGCAGACGCTGCCGCCAGGTCAAACTCTGAAGCTCGGGTTCAGAAGGCTGCTGAAGACAAGGCTCGGGAAGACCACGCGAGAAAGGTGGCGGCGGCCAAAGAAGAGCTCTCCACTTTCAGTGTGTTCGACTGAGGCCTCGATCTTATGATTGTATTAAGACATTTTGCTTATGACTCGTTTGTTTATGAAATCTTAACTTTGTTCAAATGTATTGTCTTAAAAACTAGGTGCGTGTTTTGCTTCTTTTTGAACATAATATCATGATTTTCGCAGTTGCAAAAAGACCATAATCTTTGTTCAAATGTACTGTCTAGAATCATCCAATGAGGTTTGTGTTTGCTCATTGTGTCATCGCCCTTCAGTGTTTTGTTCTGTAATGGTCGGCAATCTCGCGTCACAGGCGAAGTTTCCTTTGTGATGACGAGTTTACCTTAAGGGCCAAACTCTATTCCGATGAGTTCACGCTGTTGGCAAAACTAGGGCGACGGAGAGTTCCCTAAGATGGCGAAGCTCGGCTCCTGACGAGTCCACATTACCGGCGAAACTCAATTGATCGAAGAGTTCGTCTGCAGGCGAGACTCGATCGCGGTGAGTTTTGCTTGGAGGCTGAACTCAACTGTTGGCAAAGTTCGGGTAGATGGCCAAACTCAACTGCTGGCGAGTTTGTGCTGCAAGCAAAACCCATATGGTGGTGAGTTTGTCTAACAGTCAGAAATCCAACTGTGGGCGAAGTTCGTGCCACGCGTCCGTCGGCGGGTCCAAGTGCTTGCCAGCTAAGACTCTGCGGACGCATTAATGCTCATTAATGGTGAAGCGACCGAACGCTTTGCCTCTCGTGCCCAATCTGATCTGTCGGTTTGGGGTCTCGAGAGGAATGGCCTTTATTGGCGTTGAGTTCGAAGCGTCGCAGGACATCTGGACTGCTCGATCGCTTGGGGTAACAAATCTCAGCCGTTGAGTTCTTTTCGAACATATATCAGTACTCGCCTCTCTTCAGCAGAGTTCTTACTGCTTCGAGAAAAATCCGCTAGAAGGAGATTGCCGCAGAGAGCTTCTCTTCCTCATGGCTTCCTCTTCTGATCACAGCGATTCCGAGGGCGTCGGCTCTTCTGCCACCGTCGTCGACGTCGGCACCCTGCCGGCCTCTCCTGCGGGTTCAGTCCATGGGTCTTCTGTTCCGGACCCCGTGGCTCACCCCGCGTTCGTGCCCCTCCAGAAGTTGGTGGATTTGGTGCAGGGGATCGCCATCTCGGTCAGCGTGGGCGACGGGCGATATTACGATGCGCTTCCTCTCGTGGAAGCGGGTTTAGAGGCGGTCCGCCGCGCGGGTGATGCCTCGCTCACACGGCGATGCAAGCAGGAGCT
>NC_033797.1:65951997-65982077 GCF_001876935.1 Asparagus officinalis | reverse complement strand
GCCACCTTGTGTTGCCTGATGACGTGTAAATTGTTCTCCCATATTGTTTTGAGTGGTATTTGGAAGGCTCGGTGAGGCCGCCGGAGCGGTGGAGAGGGAGCTCCAACTTCTTCGCCAAGAGGAAGAAGACAGCAAGGTGGACTTAGCCAGGCAGCAGCAGGAGCAAAAGGAGAAGGCAAGGATCCGGCGTGAGGCGGATCGTGCTGCGGTCAAGGCTAAGATTGGCTCTTTTAGCTTGCTGAAATTCCTGTAATGCTCATGCTGTCTAGGTTCTCTCTTTTTTTTTTTGTTAAACTTAGTTGGTGCCTCGGGCATCACAACTAAACTGAAAACTTATGTAAATTGTGGCCCGTAATGGCCTTTAGCTTGTTTTGCCTATCCTTGCTTTGCATGCACAGTTTTCTCTTTCTTTGTCTGCGCTGTTTGGCATTTGAGTTGAACTTGGCGAGCCTCTGACCATTCTGTTTTGGACTTAGTCATTTTTGGCTCTTGTTTTGCTCTCTGTTGCTCACAACGTGGGATCGGGTTAACTCCGATCTTCGCGTTGTAGCTCAAATGGGATTGAGAGAGCAACACTTAGCTTGCAGCAAAGAACAATCGTTCGCTCCTGCGGCCAACTGAGGAACTCAGCTTCGACTCGCCTCCCGATGAGTTGTTGTCTGGGGAACCGACAGACAGGTCGTCTGCCGAACCGCCTTCGACAAATGTCGTCATTTGGGAATGTGACAATTGATTGTGGTAGGAGCCATCGCATGGTAGACTCTACCCATCAGTTATCCTAAAGCAATGTAAGAATATCTGGAATAGGTCAAATAGTTCAGGGACGTAGGAGTGTGACTATTGACAGGAGTAATAGCGCGTCGCGTGGTAGGCTATTGCTTAGGCTGTGCTATTCATAGGAATAACGGCGCCAATCATCAGAGGTGATCATTAACTTGATGGGGTCTTGTCGCGATTGGAGCAACTGTGAGGGCCTACCATTCTTCCGAAGAAGATTGGCAAGTGAATTGTGTCAGAGGTTTAATGTGAATTGTGTCAGAGGTTTAATGTGAATGTGAACGGCGCCAATCTTGGTGAGTGATTTTGGCTCTGGTCCTAACTATCTGAAGGTTTGACCAAATGGGCGTTTGATGTCGCCCGCCTGAGATGCTAATCTCGCCTGTTTTGAGAGATTCGTCAAGACAGGGTGTTTAGCTGGTAAAGTAGATTTCGCCTAGACTGATAGGCTTGCTTGATCCGCTTGATCTGAGCGGTTCGCCTGATCTGAGCGGTTCGCTTGTCCTGAGCGGTTCGCTTGTACTGGTAACCTGGCTCAAGAAACAGAAGCATAGGAATAGTTTTACCTCTTATACCATTTGGAGGGTGTGAGGGCCAGTTTAAACTCGTGCACTCGTGGGAGTTTGGCGAAGGAGAACTAGGGGTAGTACTTCTTCAGATACTTACCGTTGATGGGCATCATGATCTTATCGCCATTCGGCTTGACGAGGCGATAGGCGCCGTTCGAGTAGACTGTTTCTACTACGAACGGTCCTTCCCATTTGGACTGGAATTTCCCCTTCTTCTTGGAAGTGAGGATCATCGGTCGGCGAACGGAGAGCACCAGCTCCCCCTCTTTGAAGGCTCGGCGTTTGACTTTCTTGTCGAAATTCTTGGCCATTCGAGCTTGATAAAACTCAATGTGCTGCTGAGCTTCCAGTCGTTTTTCGTCCAACGCTTCGAGCTCTGCGAGTCGCAGTTGGTGATTTTCCTCGGCCGTCATCCCTGTTGCTAAGGCGACGCGGAGGGACGGAATCTGAATCTCTAATGGCAATACGGCTTCACAGCCGTATACCAATGAGTAGGGCGTGGTGCCGGTCGGTGTACGAACCATCGTGCGATATGCCCACAGGCTCTCGCCTAGCTTTTCGTTCCAATCGCGTTTGCTAGTGGAAGTCAGCTTGGTCAAGATCTTGATAATTGTTTTGTTGAAGGCCTCGGCCAAACCATTCGCTGAAGGGTTGTAGGCCGTGGAAGAGAGGTTCTGTATTCGGAATTTGTCGCAGAACCTGGTGAACGCATGGCTAACGAATTGTGTGCCATTGTCATAAAATAATACGCCGGGGTACGCTGTATCGGTATATGACATGGTGCTTGATGAATTTGATCACGTTATTAGTCTTGACTTCTCTTAAGGGGATGGCTTCGGCCCACTTAGAGAAGTAATCGGTGATCGCAAGGATAAAGCGATGGCCTTTCGCCGATGGTGGAGAAATTGGCCCGACTATATCCATCCCCTATGCTTCGAAGGGCTAAGACGCCCTCGTCGGATGTAGATCCTCAGGAGGCTGGTGCATGTAGTTGGTGTGGATTTGGCATTCGTAGCAGCGCTTCGCATAAGCGACTGCGTCAGTAACCATCCCAGGCCAAAAGTAGCCTATTCTACGCAGGCGATCCCAAAGCTTGGGCCCAGGCTGATGAGCTCCGCATGCGCCGTCATGGGCTTCGCGTAGGGCCTCTTGCGCCTCTGCCTTTGAAAGACAGCGAAGCAACAAGCCGTCATATGACCTTCGATACAGCGTTTTAGTGGTTGAGTCGTAGTAGAACCGTGAGGCACGTCGTCGGATAGACTCTCGTTCCTTCGCGTCTTCGAGCAATATGCCGTACAGGACATAATCGATGATTGGGAGATGCCAGTCTTCCTGATCAGGCTGATCTGGTGTTTGATGGGTGGCGTTCGCCTCCGGGACGTCTTTCAGTTGAAAGAGTTTTCGGCTGGCGACTGTAACCCGTTGGGTCATCCCCAAAGGCTGGGCCAAGTTAGCCGCTAAGGAAGCGAGAGCGTCTGCATGTGTGTTCCTGGAACGGAGCACGTGTTCGATGCGGAAACTCTCGAGCGACTCCACTAGTCTGATAGCTGCTTTGTGGAGCGGGATGAGGTCGTCGTTCCTGACTTCATACTCGCCGGTCATTTATTTAACGATGAGTTGGGAATCACCGTAAGCCTCCAGATGCTTGATCACTAACTCTCTGGCCAATTCGAGCCCTATGAGCAACGCGTTGTACTCAGCCACGTTGTTGGTGCACGGTTCCGTCAAGGAAAAGGCTCGGGGTAACACGTGGCCATGCGGAGAGGTGAGGACCACCCCCACTCCTGCAGTGATAGAGCCGCTCGCGCCTACACGAGACGCGCCGTCGAAGAACATCTGCCATACCTCTGGTGACGAAGTCACATTGGCTTCGGGAGGTTCATCTGGCAGATCTTCAAATAGATCGGTCTTCACCCCCAGCGGGTGACTAGCCATGAGATCGCAGATGGCCTGTCCCTTGACTGATTTTTGTGGCATGAAGTGAATGTCGTATTGAGAGAGCAAAAGTGCCCACCTGGCCAGGCGCCAGTTTAATGCTGCAGGTTGTGTCATGAAGACCCGAATGGGGTTCATCCGGGACATGACATGGATCGTTTGGACAACCAAGTGGTGCCGTATCTTTTGGATGGCGAACACCAAGGCTAGGCATTCCTTCTCGACCATTGGGTACCGCTCATCCCAGACGAAGGAAGTACCTTTCTTCATCAGCCTAGAGAAAGGTTGACATTTGCCCGAGAGATTTGAGATGAATCTTCGGATATAAGCCAGTCGTCCCTGAAGGCCTCTTAGCTCCTTAAGATTTTGGGGTGGCTGAAGCTCTTGAATAGCTCGCACCTTGTCTGGATCGATCCGGATTCCTTTCGTCGTGACGACGAAACCGAGGAATTTACCGCTAGACATCCCCAAGAATGACTTAGTAGGATTCATCTTGAGTTGGTGAGTCCTCATGAGTTCGAACATCGCCTTCAAGTCTTGGAGGTGGTCCTCCTTACGGCGACTCTTCACGACTAGGTCGTCGACATAGCACTCGACCGTCTTTCGCAGATGATCTCGAAAGATCATGCTCATGGCGCGCTGGTAGGTTGCGCCAGCGTTCTTGAGTCCGAATTGCATAACGGTGTAGCAGTACACCCCCATGGGAGTCCTGAACGAAGTGTGCTTCTCGTCTTCGGGGTGCATTTTGATTTGATTGTACCCTGAGAAGCCATCCATGAAGGACATCCTCTTGAATCCGCACGTATTGTTAATGATGACATCCGTGATGGGCAGAGGAAATTCGTCTTTAGGGCACGCGACGTTGAGGTTCCTAAAGTCGATGCAGATGCAGATCTTACCGTTCTTCTTCAAGACCGGAACAATGTTCGCCACCCAGTCGGGGTGTTGCTCCTCTCTGATGAAACCGGATTCGATCAGCTTCTTGACCTCAGCTTCGATCGCCTCCATGATTTGGGGGCGAAACCGCCTCTACTGTTGTTTGACTGGCTTGGCGTCAGGGCTAATGTTGAGGCGATGCGTGGCGACCCGCGGATCCAGACCAGGCATATCTTCGTAATTCCAGGCAAAGACGTCGATGTATTCCCGTATGACGGCGACGAGGTCCTCTTTTTCCTGAGAAGGCAGACTGTCGCTGATGAATATGGGTTTGGGATTCGCCTCAATACCCATGTTCACCTGGAGGACTTCGTCTTCGGTCGGTGGTTCGCGTTGCTCGAAGCGACTGTTCCACTGGGCGTTAACATGGCGATCCCATGTCTCATCATAGAGTAGAAGTTGTTCGTCCTCCGCCATTTCGGCGAGATCTATCGTAGCCATGTTGACTGTAAGGCTATCGAACAGATCCCTCACGCTGACGTCCGAGTCCCAAGCCGAGGTTGCTGACGATTGATCCCCCGAACATGCATAATCGGAATCTTCGTTGACGTAAAAACACAAATCCGATGAGGAGGAGGAGTAGCCTAAGCCTCTCCTAGTCCTATTGAAGTAATTTGAGGGCTTCCCTTTGGGCATGTAGGCGGGTCGGATGACCGTCTTGCGCCCTCGGCCGTAATTTAGGCCCTCCAAGCGAGTGAGGTCATACCCCATGTCGCTCATCATGCGCTTCGCAACTTGACTGTATTGCGAAAACTGAGGCGTCGGGTCCTCGTTCTCAGACTCGTCCCATAGCGTGCGCAGGGGATGATCGATCCGACCGAAAATAATATCTTTTAGATAATTATTTCGGGCCGGCACGACGAACACAGCTTGTGATGACCTGATCGGCTGCGTCTTGGCGACGTATGATGAGCACACCGGCAGGTGCAGAGAAGGATCACTGTAGAGTGTCGACCATAAGTTATTAGGTGCATCATCCTCGGACGTGGAGCAAGACGACAAATAAGCAAAGTCGGATTTCTCATTCATGATAATTTTTTCCGCCTGAACAGCATTGGTTACATGGTGACTCTCGTAACCAATTACAATTGACTCAAAGTCATTCAGAATTAAGCTGTCGCCGTATTCAGGCTCGCTGTCCGCCTCGTTGCCACTCTCCAGTTCTTCTGCTGGTGGCTCGTCGGGGTCCTGGTACAGCAGAGAATCCGCGAAATAGTTTTCGACACCCTTAAAGGGCTGCTTGTCGGCCACTACTATCCTTACCCGCTCGTAGTCGTCCACGTACTTCAAGCACTGGTGTAGTGTGGACAGAACGATCCGGTTGCCATGAATCCACGGACGCCCCAGGAGTATGTTGTACGAGGGTTCGGCATCGATGACGTAGCACGTCACCTCCGTCTTCATGTCGCCTATCCGACATTTCAGGCGGATTTTGCCGAGCGGTCGAGTCCCCATGGCTTTAAAGCCGAAGATGGTAGTCGTGGTCGAGGCTAGGCGCTTTGGCGGTATCCCTAAGTGTTTGATTAACTTCAGGGGCACGATGCTCAGCGCAGACCCCGGATCGACCTGAATCCGATCCATTTTTGACGAGCCGACGTACCCTGTGAAGTACAGCGGCCGGTCATGGGACGTGCTCTTGATGAGCATGTCCTCAGGAGTGAAAGTGATGCACGGGATCCGTTTCTCGGAGACTTGGCAGCAAGTCGCACATTCTTGTTCTGCCTCTGTCTCTTTCGAGAAATAGGTAGAGAACACCTCTGAATCGGCCAACGCCTCTTGTAGGGCCTCCCGGGTAGGTCTGGACAACTGGAGGAGGTCGTACATGGTGATTCGCGCGGGGATGCTTTTCAGTTGCGCGAGCACGTTGAACCGGAAAGGCTGGCGGCTTGAGCTCGGCCCGTCTGGATTGGGAGGGGTTGCTGCGGCTGGCCTCGCGGAAGGTCCTGCCGGGTTCTCCGCCCTCGCGGGATATTCTTTCGTAAATTCCTTCCCTGCTCTCGTAGCGAAGACGTTGGTGTCCTCTTCAGAGTCCGTCAGGGCGGTCATTGCCGTGTTATCTCTATCCAGAATGGCGGAGACAACGTTGCAGTGTTTTCTCTTAGCCTTCTTGGAAGGCTGTGCAGTCCATTGCTCATCATTGAGGAGGTCCGGATGGACCCACATCACCTGCCCTGATGGCAGAGTTTGTGGGACTAAACCCTTTCCCCGCTGGTTGTGAGGATCGTTGTTAGTGATCTTCAAGACCGCCTTGGGGATAGGAATTACCCCCGCTGGAGCGTGAACCTTCGGGAGATCTGTCCCAAAGCTCAGAGTGATCATGTTCGCAGTCACTTGCTTTTGGACTTTCTCTTTCTTCAAAACCCCCGCGTCGTAGAGGGCCTGGAGCTTGTCCTTGAGGACGTAGCACTTGGTTGTGTGATGGCCAAAAAATCTGTGATATGCACAGTAACTTGGGTCGCCGGTTTTATCCACCTCCTCAGGCTTCGCGGCCTCTGGCAACTTAATTCGCCCACTCTTGAGTAGAGTGTCGAAGGTCGCCACCACCTGGTCTTCTTTGAAGTCGTACTGTCGCTGGGGGCGTGGCTCAAATTGCCGGGGTTTTGGCTTTTGAGCAGCCTTCGGTGCCGGGGCGGAGTCAACTGCCATGATCTCTTTTCCCCTCGACCGAGGAGGGTTCTTTGGCGCAGCTGGCTCCGCTGCTCCCTTCTTGGACTGCGGCTCCTCGGCCTCCAGCCTCTTGATCATGTTTTCGACTTGCTCGCCTTGGCGAACAAGCTCCTTCCAAGTCCGGGTCTCTATTGCCCCTATCTTGGACAAGATATGGATCGACAGGTTGTTGCGACACATCTCGATTAGTGTCGACTTGGAAACTTGGTCCCGATAGTGGACTGATCGATTCCGAAATCTCTTTACGAAGTCGTTGACCGACTCCGACTTCCGCTGCTTCTCAGCAAGAAGAGTGGACATTGACACCTCTGTGTCGTCGTCGAAGAAGCGGGCGAGAAAGAGCTTTTCAATGTCGGCCCATGCCTTGATAGAGCTGGGTTCCAGTTTGCGGAACCATTCAAAGGCCACCCCCTTGAGGGTACCTATGAATAGTCGAGTGAGAATGGCATCATTCCCCGTAAGGAATCCTGTCTACGCCATGAAGTAGTAGATGTGCTGCGAGGACGACCCTTGAACTTCGCTGGGTATGGGACAGTGTCCCATTCGATAGGGTAGGGACGTACCACCCCCAGCTTGTTCATGTTTTGTTGAAGCTTCAGCGCGTTCAGCTGGTCCTGGAATTTGTCGAATCTCTTGTCACGGGTGCTACCCCCAGTGTGTGACGTTCCTATCGACATTTTGGAGGAGTAATCAGAATGCTGATTATCCTCCGTCTCAGTCGCTGGACGGTGAGGAGGTACCCACTCCTTGTCCCTAGTTTGCCGGGGTAAGGGACGCTGGGCCCTTTTCTTCTTCTTTTTCTTGTTCAGCAGTTGCTCCATCATTTCTCTTAGAGAGTTGATGGCCGCCTGCTGCTCCTCCAGCTTTTGAGCCATTGTCTGCTCGGGGTTGAGCTTGGTCATGTGCACTCTCGCCACCGCGTCTTGACTTGAGCGCGAGGTCTGAGATGTGGCTGCGGCCGAATGAACCTCTTCTTCTCCGCAGGAGGGAGGTACCAGTGTGGAGTAATCGAACCCAATACTTACCCCTCTGTGGCTGCGCGTTCGCTGGAATATGCCCTCCTGCCGGCGTCGAGCGAACCGAGTGTTAGGTCTCAGGACGGAGTCTGAGTCTGGCGAGTCGGAGAGTACTACCTTCCCCTTATCCGTCATGTTAACTGTGGCGGATGCGAGCTCTAGGTCGTCGACAGCGTGTCCCTTTTGGTGACGACGCGTTCGACGGGAGGGCTTTGGTAGAGAGGACTGTTGAGAAAGTCTCTCAAATACCGAGGGTTTCGCCGTTCCGACGCATTGGCAGTCGGCGAGGACCGTGTGGATGAGTCTCTCGCAGTGGCACTGAGGATTCGCCTCATGGATAGTGTGTTTGCGAGTTAAGTATTCTCTGAGGTCTCCTATGGGCGGATGGTGACAACCCCCAGCCTCATAAGAGTCGCTCGGGTGAGCGCATGAGAGATTTTTGGACGTGCTCTCTGATGCACGCTGGGTGGAATGTTTTGGTGCTGGAGTTAGGCGATCTTGCCTTGACTGGCGAGTCTTCGCGTTCGGGCGAACTCTAGTGCGTAGGCGGATCTCAACCCTTCGTTTGGACGAGCGGGTTTACAAGGTATCGCCTATTTCCTTGCCTTTACGTTTTTCCACCAAATGGTTATGGCGAGGCTCGCCAGCCTTTGAGGATTCGCCTACTCGGGTAGGCTCGCTCATTGAAGGTGAGTTATTCGCATCAGGGATGTGACTTGAGAAGCGAAGCCTACTCGGGTAGGCTCGCTCATTGAAGGTGAGTTATTCGCATCAGGGATGTGACTTGAGAAGCGAAGTCCTCCTGAGCGGGCAGCTCTGCCTTCCTCGGTCGGCGCTCCTGACTTGGAAAGCCTTCCGACGTCAGGCAGTTTGCCTTCTCATCTAGCGTTTCTCAGGCCTATACAATGATTCAGGCCATTGTGAGAAACGGAGGTTTGGACCTCCTGTCTGACGAGCATTTGCCGTCATTGTTGGCTAGCTCTCCCAGCGAGGAGAGCATCACCGTGGGCTGTGGTGGTGCAGTTTGTGCCGGAGTGAACCGGCGTTCCCTCTGAGACAGGTGTCTGCGGGGATCGCTTGGCGACCCATTTGGCAGACCCTTGCCCCTTGCGCTCGATCTCCGGCCTGGCCTTGATCGATTGCGAGGGAGCGGGTTCCCCCGACGAGACTCGGGTGGAACCTTCAGGCACGGAAGCATTGACTGTTTGAGGTCGGCTTCGGCACACGACTCTGTGGCGTTTGCGGGACGCATCGCCACCAGAGGATGAGGAAGACAAGTACTCTTCGTACTTGGCCTGGTCGAACTCAATCTCGAGGGACTCTACGGTCGTCCCAACAACAACTTCATCAAATTGAGCTACCACCATTTCGTTCGATGAAACAGCTTCTCCCACTGTGGTCGCCATCTTCTGTAAGGTGTAAATTTGATTTCCCGAAAACAGGGAGCTTCGTTTGTATTGATAAGAAAGCTTATTACAAACTAATAATCAAATGTTTACAACAGAAGCAGAGGGAATGCCCTATTTGTTTTGTGTGGGGTCTTTAGGTGGCTATAGGACGCTTCGCTCGATACTTGTGTCGAGTCTGCTTCCCTTGGACCGTTCGATCGAGGTTGCTGGAGAGCTTTAGTACATAGTAGAAGCTCAAGTCGATGGAGTTCGGGTCTGCTTGGTTCACCGGCGATCGGAGCTCAGAACCAGGCAGTGGTGCTGTAACGCAAGGATTATGCGAACAGCTTGGTCTCAACTGCTTTTCTCCAAGTTTTTCGACCTCTCTCAAAGTTTGCTGGAAGAGGCTTTTAAATGGAAGAAGGACAGCTTGACTGCTCCTTGAATTATGGGATGTGACCATACATTGTTCGGAGATGTCCTGTTGCCCATTCGTACCACCAGTGGTCATTCGAAGAGCTGCGCTCTGCATCACGTTACGTAGGAGTGGGAAAACCCCTCCTCGTATGTGTGATAACGGCTGTCAGATGCTTGCGTGGATCTGACCAACCAACGAGCGCCGGCGGCTCTCACCCCTCGCTTGGACAAGTGAGGTAAGTCGCATTTATGAGAGTGCAGGTTGATTTGGCGTTTGCCTGATCACTTGCGGGCCTGGGGTACCGTGTCTTCTCTCTTCAGGCCAAGAGAGGTGGGAAAGCATGTTCCTGGCACTCAAGTGGGTTTGGTCAGTTCGCCGAATGCTGGCGGATCCGTCTCCTGACTCAGACAGCCGAGGTGAGTTGCATTTATGAATGCTCAGGTCGACTTGATACCTGTCCAGTCCTTCGTACTGTGCGTGGCCGCTTGACGGTCTTGGAGTACTGTGCCCTCTCCCTTCGGGTCGAGAGAGATGGGAAGGCCCATCTCAGCGCGTGGGGTAGCGGATACCCAGTTGTACTGGCGGCCTTGAGGTTTGCAGGCGGATTCGACTTCGGACTCGGGCAGGCGAGTTGCGTGAAAGGCGAATTTCCGCTATTCCAATTGATCTCAACTCGTGCAGGCGAGCCGATCATTCAGGCGAATCTAGAACCGAGCACATTTGACGTCTACACGGTCTAGGCCCGTGCTAGAGAACTGAGCGTGCGAGTTCTTCTCGCAGGTGAATTTCCTGTAAGCCCATAGAGGTATTTTTTACTGTCTACAATAGTCTTAACATCCATCTGATGTAACTCAAGATCAAGGTGAGCAACAAGTGCCATGATTATTCTGAAAGAGTCTTTTGATAAAACTAGAGAGAAAATCTCTGTATAATCAATGTCTTCCTTTTGAGTATAGCCTTTAGCTACATGACGTGCCTTATACCTCTCCACATTACCATTTGCATCTCGTTTGGTTTTAAATATCCATTTACAACCAATTGGTTTTGCACCTTCTGGTAATAAGGCAAGTTTCGAAACCTTATTGTCTTGCATAGACTTGTACTCTTCATTCATGGCATCAATCAACTTTTGAGAGTTAGAAATTTTTATGGCTTGAAGGAAGTTGATTGGATCATCTTCCACCATTCTATTATTTTCCTCATGTTTTTGGAGAAATACAATATAATCATCTAGAATAGCATTTCTCCTTTCTCTCGTGGATCTCCTTAATGGCACTAGTTCTTGAGGTGGTTGAGTTTGTTCTTCTGGAACAATGAGTTGTTCAACATTATCATTTTGAGGTTCTGGATTTACTTCTTGAGCAACAACAGGTATAAGAACCTGAAGATTGTCAAAAGTAACTGTATTGATTGGATCTGAAGCCAATTCCTCCTCAAAAATAATGTTTCTAATCTTATTTCTCCCCCCAAACTCAACATCCTCAAAGAATATTGTTGTTCCCGTATCAAAAATATTCATAAGTGTGGGATCATAAAACTTATAGCCCCTTGAACGTTTAGAGTACCCAATAAAGTAGCTGCTAACTATTTTGGAGTCTAATTTTTTTCATTTGGCTTATAAAGCCTTGCCTCAGCTGGACATCCCAAAATATGTAAGAGCTTTAAACTGGCTTTCGACCAGTCCATAACTCATAAGGTGTTTAGCAACTGCTTTATTTGGTACTCTGTTTAGAATGTAAGTTGTTATCTTTAGTGCTTCTCCCCGGAGTGACTCTGGTAAAGAAGAATGAGCAATTATATTTCTTACCATATTCTTAAGAGTCTTGTTTCGTCTTTCAACTACATCATTCATGCTAGATGAACCCGGCATGGTGTACTGTAGGACGATATCACATTCCTCTAGGTATCTAGCAAATGGTCCTGAACGTTGTTCATCTGAACCATCATATCTACTGTAGTACCCACCACCACGATCAGATCTAACAGTTTTAATTCTTTTGTTGAGTTGATTCTCAACTTCAGCTTTAAAAGTTTTGAACATGTCCAAAGACTCGGATTTTTTATGAATGAGATATAGGTACCCATAACGTGAGTAATCGTCTATGAATGATATAAAATATTATTGACCATTCTAAGATGCCGTAGGGAATGACCCACAAATATCTGTATGTATTAATTCTAAGACTTCTGAAGATCTATTAGCACCTAATCTCTTAACTTTGGTCTGTTTTCCTTGATACATTCAACACAAACGTCAAAATCTAAAAAATCAAGGGAATCTAAAATACCATCAGATACAAAGATGTGTCTTTCAACATCTACCGATTATCCATCGTCCACAAAGATGTGTCTTTCAACATCACTTAGCTTTCGGTAGCTCAGGTACCCTGCATAGAAACACTTATGTGAGTAGTAGCACCAGAGTCTAACCACCAAGTGTTTCTAGGTACTGAAGCTAAATTAACTTCAGAATAGACGAAAGTAAGGAGCATACCCTTCTTAGCACGCTAGCCATGATATTTGGTACAATCCTTCTTTACATATCCAGCCTTATTACAAAAGAAACAACCCTGATCATCCTTATGTTGTTTCTTCTGAACAGGATCCTTAGCAGTATTATTACCATTCTTCCTTTTCTTGTCATTATCCTTAGAGGCATAGGCCAAATGAGCACTTTCAGTCTTATCTTGCTTTAACCTGTCTTCTTCTTGTACACAGTATGAAATGAGTTCATTTAGGATCCATTTCTCCTTTTGACAGTTATAACTGACCTTAAATTGATTGAGTTGTGCAGGAAGAGACAACAAAACCAGATGCATCAGTAACTCATCACAAAGATCGAGTTTAAGTGTTTTAAGTTTTGAAGCGATATGAGACATTTCCATAATGTACTCCCTGATATTTCCTTTGCCTTTATACTTCATCGAAATTAAGCGAGCTAAGAGCGTGCTTGTTTCTACCTTATCGTTTTTCGCAAAACGCTTCTCAATTTCGGCAAGAAAATCTCTGGCCTTAGTAATCCCTTCGAATTCTATGCCCCTGAAGGCTTCAGGAATGTCACACTTAATGATCATAAGACTCATGCGATTTGAATGCTCCCATTTCTCATACTCCTTCTTTGCATCAGGAGTGCTATTCGTATTGAGAGGTTGGAGTTGTTCAGTTCTTAATGCAAGGTCTAGATCCATACAGCCAATAATAATTAAAATGTTCTCTTTCCAAACCTTAAAATTTGTCCCATTGAGCATGGGAATTGAGTTGATGTTAGCAGGAATTATTGCAGCAGATGCATTAGCTGAAATAAACAAAAGAGTTTGACCTTAATTAGTAATCAATAAAATTCAAATAATGACAAATCTCATCTTAAGATACCTGACACAACATTAATATCAAGTCTTTGGACAATAATATTAGTTTATAAGTGATACATTGTTGCAATGATCAAACGCTGACAATAACGCATGTCAAATAATGAAACTATCTTTGGATCGATTCATTATTCACATGTAAACATTATAATTATCACACGTTTATCATCGCAGATGTGTATGCAGTCTAAATAAATATTAACCTTCCTTTGGGCCGATTAAATATTTACACGAAAACATACACACAAACATCTAACATCCCTCATGAACAATTTACACAAGAGAGGTTACTTTGGTAACTTCTTGTTTCAATTAATTATTTTATATGAGAGACAAACTTAATATCTTAGTGTCATATTTATCTGAATTAAATAATTGATTAACTACCAAATAAATTTCTGAAATTTACTTGAGCAAATAAAATAGATTTTTCTATTTTAATTAACCATATATATGCCCATTAAAAATTTAATACCATACAACTTAAAATTTATTTGATTAATAATCAAATAAAGCATAACTTAATTGTTACAGGCCCAAATTAAACAAGGCCCATAACCAATAAACTTCCAAGCCCATAAATATAAGAGCCTTTAACTTAATTACAAGAAAGCTCATATATTATAGGCCCAAAAGAGAGACTTAAGTGAGCTTTTGCTCTGTGATTTCTTTATAAAAAGAAATCACCTACTGCATTTCCCAACCGCAAGAAAAATTTCACCCAACTCAAAAGTCGACGAACTCAATCTTTGAGCTCGTCGAATTTCCCAAATCCAAACTCGCCTAGGAAATTCTCAACTCAAGCTCGCCTGAAAATTCAAACTCGCCTGGGAAATTCTCAACTCAAGCCCGCCTAAAAATTCAAACTCAGACCTCGTCTGTAATCGAGACCAAGTTCGCCTTAATCGAGTTCGAAACTCGCCTGAACAGAGCCCTAAGCTCACCTAAATCGAGCATTGAGCTCGCCTGATTCGAGTTGATCGTGCTCGCCTAAAGAAACGTCCAAGCTCGCCTGTAGTCGAGACTTGAGCTCGCCTGAAATTGGGTTCGAGCTCGCCTGATTGAGGAGATCAACGTTGCCAGATTCAAACATTCAAGTTCGCCTAAAGTGATCGACAAATCTAGCCTAAAATTTGAGCGTCAAAAGTTCGCCCGAAATTGAGCCGAGCTCGCTTGTAAACAGATCAAAGCTCGAGCTCGCCTGAATCGAGTTCTCAAAGTTCGCCCGCAGCCATCCTTTGGCTGACGAAAAATCGAGCTCGCCTGATTCGAGAAATCAAAAGTTTGCCTGATTCGAACAATCGAAAGCTCGCCTGAATGAGGTAATTGCAGCCTCCTTAATTTCCACACGTTTTCACGCACGTTCTCCTGCACGAACACCCCTTAGGGTTTCGTTCTGAACCGTCACCGCTGCCGTTTAAGCTCCCGCACCCTAGGGTTTCGAAACCCTAGGGCTTCCTGATGCCGCCACCGCTGTCTTCTTTTGACAGCGGGGCCGCCAACGAACATCGCCGGCGAGGAGCGGAGCGTTCGATGACTGAATCCATAAATTTATTTCATGATTTCAGTTTTTAATTTTAATCCAGATCTGAATCATCAAATCAAAAAAATTGATAAAGTTGCACACAATATAGATCAAACAACCAAATTGATCCAGATTGAACCGAAAGAAAACAGAAACCAAAGCATGAGCTTTTACTGTTAATTCGTGCACGCTACAGTGTCACGAACAACAGATTTTAATAAAACAGGATTAAGATCAAAAGGAACCCTAATTTCATAATCTTAAATCCCTAAGAATTAATCAAAGAGGCTCTGATACCACTTGATAGATCTTAAGTAAAGATCTAATACATAAAACCATGATTAATTCAAAGAGATTAATAATAATTAGCGAAAGCAATACCTGAATCTATGACGATTTGAGCACGGATCTGAATTAGAGTTAATCTTCTAATCTGAAAGGTTTCTCTTTTTAAGAATTCTCTTTAGATGGGGATTAGAGAATAGAGAACGTAACCTTTAGATTAGGGACCATAACCCCTTTATATAGATTTGTAATTTTCTAATTTAGCCTATTATAAAATTAGAATTGCATTCCGGTATCTGCACAATTAGCCCATGACATATTTAAATATCCATTAACCCAATTGACTTAATTGATCACTTTATGCGGGTTAACCTTAAAGATAGCATTATACACTAATGTAACATATATGCCCACAATTAGATTTAATCCAACATAAACTATCAAGTTACTTAAAACCAGCATAATATCTAAATCATATCTAAGCAATATTAATGCTTATGAAAAGAAATAAACGACTAGATAATAATCTAGATTTGAATAAGCATAACCTATCAACCCAATGAAAGCATAAACTATCAAACTCTTTCTCAACCTATTAGTTCTTTGATTGATTATCCTAACATGGTCATTTTAAGCACAAAAAGAGCAAATTAAGAACACAAAAGAAATTAAACTAATTCCATCTAATCCTAGATTTCTATAATAATTAGCTACTCATATTAGAAAGTAAACATAATATACTAGAAAGCATTAACACTACCGCATTATTCCTCTATTTCCAATGGTTTAGGGGCAGCCGTCAAATACCGTTGCCTTTGTTATGGAGGGCGATGGCTTTAGTGATGGTTTCAAACGTTGGGTTTGGGATTTGAGTTTAAACCGTTGGGTCAGAGTTGGAAATTTGATAGCAGACCCACTAAATTGAATGCGCACCGGACCGAAATTTTTTTAGGGATTTTTACTTTTAGGTCCATTTGTTTACTCCAATTTATTTTTAAACTCAAGTACTATTTTTTGTATCCTTAAGTCCAATGTACTTTTTGTATTTATTTTGAAACCCAATTCTAAAATTCCATACTCTCATATGTGGGTCCCACTATTTACTTTTCTAAAATTCCAATAATAACCTTCCACTTATAACTTTCATGTAGGTGGGCCCCCCTCAAATAAAATAAAAAAATGTAGAGAGAGAAAGAGAGAGAGAGAAAAGTGGCGGTAAAATTCCCTCCTCCCCTCTCTCTCCGTCTTCTATCTCTCTCCGTCTCCGTCTTCTCTCTCTCTCCGTCTTCTATCTTTCTCACCTCATTAATATAACCGAACACTCTCCTTTAACCCATCATTTAATAACTCTCTCCTATAACCTAGCAATTATTTCTCACCAACTTTCTTAGCATTTGAAGGTACAAACTTGCAATTTACTCAACTATCAAGTTTATAGCATTAATTTCTCATTTTAATCATGATAATTATTTGATATGTTAGTTAAATGAGTTCATAAAAATTATTAAATTCGTCAATTTTGGTAAAATGTTAGTTAAATGAGGTTTTGTAATTAACCACCCATTAATTTCACATAATTATTTCACATTAGTTATTTCACATAATTATTTCACACTAATTTCTCATTATTCTTTATTCTTTATGAATTCATAACAATTAGTTAAATATTAGTCAAATTTAGTTAAATGAGTTCATAAAAATTATTAAATTCGTCAATTTTGGTAAAATGTTAGTTAAATGAGGTTTTGTAATTAACCACCCATTAATTTCACATAATTATTTCACATTAGTTATTTCACATAATTATTTCACACTAATTTCTCATTATTCTTTATTCTTTATGAATTCATAACAATTAGTTAAATATTAGTCAAATTTAGTTAAATGAGTTCATAAAAATTATTAAATTCGTCAAATTTGGTAAAATGTTAGTTTTGGTAAAATTTAGTCAAATTTAGTTAAATGAGTTCATAAAATTATTAATCTCACGTGTCTATCTTTTGTAAAATTTTTCTCTAAATTTGTTTATTTTTGGTGATAAATATAGCTGGATGAAGAATTGTATTGTGCATTGACGGATTTTAGAGGACACAATCACTTTTTAGAATTAAATGTCAACGGGGGTTACAAAGATTTGGCCGTTGCAGTGCAAAGCCTAATTGCTTGTAGTGCAAGCACGATACAGTTGACTTACAAAGTACCCCACACGCAAGAAATTTATGTTCGTGTATGTGATGATGCTGATGTCTCGATAATGGTCAATGTACATCGAAGTTGCAAGGAGAATATTGTTGTCATGAACGCTGAGATGAATCGAGACATATTATTTGGGATACAAGCTAACAATGTCCATATAAGGTAATTTACACTATTGATATAGTTTCGTACTTTTAACATTATCACTTTCTTAACTCTTGTACAATTTTCTATGCAGTAATCCGTATATCCCCTCTAGTGACGAACATGTGTCTCGTTCACAAAATCCATCGTATTCACAAAATATGTCTCGGGAAGTTGAGAGCTCTAATATGATTCCTATTGCATGGCACAATGCTATTAGAAGTGTTGGTCAAGAATTTGATGATGTTGAGCATTGTCGGCGGAGTTTAAGCAATTACTCTATTGCACGAGGATTTAACTTTGAATTTGTAAAAAATGAACGCAAAAGGGTGACAGCAAAATGTAAGGCCGCAAATTGCGAATGGATGGTTCATTGCACCCGTCGTAGAGATAGTGATCGATTCTATGTGAAAAAAATATGTAGTTCTCATAGTTGCTTGGGAGGAGGCATAGGAAAGGAAGGATATCAACGGGCATCTCGTAAGTGGAATGCTAATCAACTCAAGACCATATTGAAGGAACAACCCACTTATCGCCCAATTGATTTCCAAAAGAAGCTTAAAATGGAATTTGGTTTGGACGTCCCTTATCATAGAATTTGGTGGGGAAAAGAGCTAGCTCAACGTGAATTGTATGGTGATACTAAATTTTCATATGACCAACTCCGATGGTATAAGGATAAAGTTATAGAAACCAATCCGGGATCAATTGTTCACTTAGAGCATGAAGACGGAAGATTTACACGAGTATTTGTATCTTATTATGCTTGTTGGAAGGGGTTTATGGAGGGATGTAGAATAACTTGTCGAAAAAAGGTATTACACCACCTTTACGAGATGAATGTGTGCAAATTATGAAGAGGGCCGCTTATGCATACACTTCTCGTGCCTATAACAATGAATGCAACGAGCTACGGAACAAATCAGAGATCGCCTATTATGAAATGTTGAGGATGAGTCCAGAAAATTGGGCTAATTGTTATTTTCCTGGGAAGAGGTTAAAATTAAAGTTTTTACAAAATTTCAAATGCAAATCTTCAAGATATATGTTCCTGCTATACTTACTATTTATTGACATGCATGTAGATATGGATGGTTGACATCAAACGTAGCGGAGTCATTCAATTCTTGGATCAAAGAAGCTCGTTATTTGCCAATTACCCAAACAATTGATAATATCCGCAAGAAAATGATGAGGATGAGTTTTGAAAGGCGGGAGGCATCACAAAAGTGGACCACAATATTTGTTCCTACTGTGGAAGAGCACCTTATTCATATCAATGAGCAATCACGTTGTCTTTCTGCAATTCCTTCTACTACCGGAAGGTACGAGGTGTATGATATTCCCACCGTTGAAGTAGATTTGAATGAACGCACATGCACTTGTCGTGAATGGCAAGTTGTCGGGCTACCTTGCAAACATGCGGCGACGGCTATTCGACAGAATATGGACACCCTTTACTCCTATATTTCCCACTACTTTAGTGCGGAGACATACCGCAAATGCTACTCCTTTCCGATATACCCAATTCCTGACGATGACAAGCCATATATAGATGATGAAAATATGGTGATTCGGCCACCAACAACTTCAATTCTTCGTGGAAGACCAAGGACAAAGCGCATTCCTTCGGGATTGAATCCGGCCAAAGAGTTAAAATGTAGTAGATGTCAACAGTATGGTCACAACCGTAGAACATGTAGACAGCCTATTGCAGACTAGATATAGTCTACGCTATACTTTTGGTTAGAAGACATGCTATACTTTTGGATAGAAGACATGCTATACTTTTGTCATGATTTTGTATGTATCCTATGTGTTTGTTATCAATGAAAGACATGCTATACTTTTGGTCTTTTTACTTTTGTCATGATTTTGTATGTATCCTATGTGTTTGTTATCAATGAAAGACATGCTATACTTTTGGTCTTTTTACTTTTGTCATGATTTTGTATGTATCCTATGTATTTGTTATCAATGAAAGACATGCTATACTTTTGGTCTTTTTACTTTTTGTCATAATTTTGTATGTATCCTATGTCAATGAAAGACATGCGATACTTACTCCTTAACGTGATATACTCTTAATATAACAATCTAATCTCAATTACAATCTAATCTCTCTTCATTAAACTCGTAAATAGGGTCGCAAAGTGGTAAATAACAAAAGTGTATAGCACGTTAAATAACCAAGCCCAACCCAAATAGGAAAAACGCATAAATAGCATAACTGATGAGCATAACTGATGAGTCGACTCATAAAATTATGAGTCGACTCATTAAATGATGAGTCGACTCATTACATTATGAGTCGACTGGTCAGAGCCAAAATGCGAACTAGGCTTGGTTTTATGAGTCGACTCATGACAGGCAAAGGTCGACTCAACCTGATGAGTCGACTCATGTATATGTATGAGTCGACTCACTGCCCGAAATCTGGATACTTTGACGTGCATTTTCCCCTGTAATGTTTGACACCTCTATTATTCTCATGATATCATAAGAATCATCTAACCTCAAGCTCCCTTGAGGATCGCTAAGTTCTCCGAAGAGAAGATTATCAGCTATACTTTCGGATTAACGTGCTATACTTATATATTAACGTGCTTTACTTATATATTAACGTGCTATACTTAACGTGCTATACTTACACGATAATGTGCTATACTTACAGATTAACGTTCTATACTTACAATATAACATGCTATACTTTCGGATTAACGTGCTATACTCTTAATATAACATGCTATACTTTCGGATTAACGTGCTATACTCTCAATATAACGTGCTATACTTTCGGATTAACGTGCTATACTCTCAATATAACGTGCTATACTTTCGGATTAACATGCTATACTTACAGGTTAACGTGCTATACTTACATATTAACGTGCTATACTTTTATATTAACGTGCTATACTATCATATTAACGTGCTATACTTACAGGTTAACATGCTATACTTACATATTAATGTGCTATACTTACAGATTAACGTGCTATACTTACAGGTTAACGTGCTATACTTACAGATTAACGTGCTATACTTTCATATTAACGTGTTATACTTACAGATTAACGTGCTATACTTTCATATTAACGTGCTATACTTACAGATTAACGTGCTATACTTTCGATATATAGTGCTATACGTACTCCTTAACGTTCTATACTCTCAATATAACGTGCTATACTTTCAAATTAACGTGCTATACTTTCATATTAACGTGCTATACTTACAGGTTAACATGCTATACTTACAGGTTAACGTGCTATACTTTCGGATTTACGTGCTATACTTACAGATTAACGTGCTATACTTTCATATTAACGTGCTATACTTACAGATTAACGTGCTATACTTTCATATTAACGTGCTATACTTACAGATTAACGTGCTATACTTACAGGTTAACATGCTATACTTACAGGTTAACGTGCTATACTTTCGGATTTACGTGCTATACTTACAGCTTAACGTGCTATATTTACATATTAACGTGCTATACTTACAGGTTAACGTGCTATACTTACAGGTTAACGTGCTATACTTACAGGTTAACGTGCTATACTTACAGGTTAACGTGCTATACTTACAGATTAACGCGCTATACTTACAGGTTAACGTGCTATACTTACAGGTTAACGTGCTATACTTACAGGTTAACGTGCTATACTTACATATTAACGTGCTATACTTACAGATTAACGTGCTATACTTTCATATTAACGTGCTATACTTACAGATTAACGTGCTATACTTTCGATATATCGTGCTATACGTACTCCTTAACGTGCTATACTCTTAATATAACGTGCTATACTTTCGGATTAACGTGCTATACTCTTAATATAACTTGCTATACTTTCGGATTAACGTGTTATACTCTCAATATAACGTGCTATACTTTCGAATTAACATGCTATACTTACAGGTTAACGTGCTATACTTACATATTAACGTGCTATACTTTCATATTAACGTGCTATACTTTCATATTAACGTGCTATACTTACAGGTTAACGTGCTATACTTACATATTAACGTGTTATACTTACAGATTAACGTGCTATACTTACAGGTTAACGTGCTATACGTACAGATTAACGTGCTATACTTTCATATTAACGTGCTATACTTACAGATTAACGTGCTATACTTTCATATTAACGTGCTATACTTACAGATTAACGTGCTATACTTTCATATTAACGTGCTATACTTACAGATTAACGTGCTATACTTTCGATATATAGTGCTATACGTACTCCTTAACGTGCTATACTCTCAATATAACGTGCTATACTTTCATATTAACGTGCTATACTTTCATATTAACGTGCTATACTTACAGGTTAACATGCTATACTTACAGGTTAATGTGCTATACTTTCGGATTTACGTGCTATACTTACATATTAACGTGCTATACTTTCATATTAATGTGCTATACTTACAGATTAACGTGCTATACTTTCGATATATCGTGCTATACGTACTCCTTAACGTGCTTTACTCTTAATATAACGTGCTATACTTTCGATATATCGTGCTATACTTTTGATATAACGTGCTATACTTTCGGATTAACGTGCTATACTCTCAATATAACGTGCTATACTTTCGGATTAACATGCTATACTTACAGGTTAACGTGCTATACTTACATATTAACGTGCTATACTTTCATATTAACGTGCTATACTTTCATATTAACGTGCTATACTTACAGGTTAACGTGCTATACTTACATATTAACGTGCTATACTTACAGATTAACGTGCTATACTTACAGGTTAACGTGCTATACTTACAGATTAACGTGCTATACTTTCATATTAACGTGCTATACTTACAGATTAACGTGCTATACTTACAGATTAACGTGCTATACTTACAGGTTAACGTGCTATACTTACAGATTAACGTGCTATACTTTCATATTAACGTGCTATACTTACAGATTAACGTGCTATACTTTCATATTAACGTGCTATACTTACAGATTAACGTGCTATACTTTCGATATATCGTGCTATACGTACTCCTTAACGTGCTATACTCTTAATATAACGTGCTATACTTTCGATATAACGTGCTATACTTACTCCTTAATGTGATATACTCTTAATATAATGTGCTATACTTACCGATCTACGTGCTATACTCTTAACGTGCTATACTTTCATATTAACGTGCTATACTTTCATATTAACGTGCTATACTTACAGATTAACGTGCTATACTTTCGGATTTACGTTCTATACTTTCATATTAACGTGCTATACTTTCAGATTAACGTGCTATACTTTCAGATTAACGTGCTATACTTACATATTAACGTGCTATACTTTCATATTAACGTGCTATACTTACAGATTAACGTGCTATACTTTCGATATATCGTGCTATACGTACTCCTTAATGTGCTATACTCTTAATATAACGTGCTATACTTTCGATATAATGTGCTATACTTTCGATATAACGTGCTATACTTTCGGATTAACGTGCTATACTCTCAATATAACGTGCTATACTTTCGGATTAACATGCTATACTTACAGGTTAACGTGCTATACTTACATATTAACGTGCTATACTTTCATATTAACGTGTTATACTTTCATATTAACGTGCTATACTTACAGGTTAACGTGCTATACTTACATATTAACGTGCTATACTTACAGATTAACATGCTATTCTTACAGGTTAACGTGCTATACTTACAGATTAACGTGCTATACTTTCATATTAACGTGCTATACTTACAGATTAACGTGCTATACTTTCCATATATCGTGCTATACGTACTCCTTAACGTGCTATACTCTTAATATAACGTGCTATACTTACTCCTTAATGTGATATACTCTTAATATAATGTGCTATACTTACCGATCTACGTGCTATACTCTTAATATAACGTGCTATACTTTCATATTAACGTGCTATACTTACAGATTAACGTGCTATACTTACAGATTAACGTGCTATACTTTCGGATTTACGTGCTATACTTTCATATTAACGTGTTATACTTTCAGATTAACGTGCTATACTTACAGGTTAACATGCTATACTTACAGGTTAACGTGCTATACTTACAGGTTAACGTGCTATACTTACAGATTAACGTGCTATACTTTCATATTAACGTGCTATACTTACAGATTAACGTGCTATACTTATAGGTTAACGTGCTATACTTACAGATTAACGTGCTATACTTTAATATTAACGTGCTATACTTACAGGTTAACGTGCTATACTTACATATTAACGTGCTATACTTACAGCTTAATTTATCAATAAATTATTTGTTTTTTTTTTGTTGTTTGTTGCTATTTTTTTGTTTAAAATATTTTATAAATATTTAAGCTTATTTAATCTTGTGACCTACATTGTGAGTCGGCGACCTACATTGTGAGTCGGCTCGAGGTCGACTCACAATGTGTAGTCGACTCCAAGTCGACCTTCTACCGTCGGGAGACTCTTTTCCTGGTATCTATTTCTTTCGGTTTTGGTTTTGAGATGTTATATAGACCCGACCCGTTTGTCTACCTGTATCCTGACCCTACACTCATCATTTTGACCAAATCTGGCCCATTAATCCCATATCAAAAGCCCTAGTTCATCTTCTTCTTTAATCCTCTTTCCTTCTTTTCTTTCCTCCAGCCGTTCCTTCACTACAGTCGACCCTCATCTCCAGCCGACTCATCATCACCGGTCGACTTATGATCCTCTCTTGCAGTCATCGTCTGCACTCAGTCTTCCTCGGCTTGGTATAACCCCTTCCTTCTCTCATTTCTTTTTCTAGGGTTTCATTTTAATCCATGGCTAGTACCTCTAGCAAACGCCCTAGAACTTCCAAAGGTAAAGCCCCTCTTTCTCGTGATCGTGCATCGTCTCCTCCAGAGCAAAGCAATGCCCATTACGAACAATATCTAAATAGCCCTGCTTTAATTGAAAAATATCATGCTCTTTGTCAATTAAAAATGTTCCCCGGTAGATATGTTAAATTCGATGACTTCAGTCATTTTTCTCTGGAATAATTTTTCTCTGCTGCTAAACTCACCGATCTACTCTCAAGTAAGCACTCCCAAGATCTCACTAGGGCAATCTATGCCATTCTGGATAATGTTGATGTTAAATGGGGAAATGTTATATTCGATATCATTGCTTCTGGTCCATCCACTTTCATTCCTGATGTTAAATGGGGAAATGTTATATTCGATATCATTGCTTCTGGTCCATCCACTTTCATTCCTTTTGGCGGTCTCCTTACCAAAATCTTTAAACACTTCAATGTTGACCTCGACGATGAGACACCTCTTCAAATCCTACCTCTCTTTGATGTTACTGCTCTTCATCGGATGAAAATTCCTGCCAGCTTAATGGCAATGCATGATCATCCTGTTCGTAGACCCTCTCCTGAATCTCCCATTCATGAACCTCCTTATGAGCACTATCATTCCTCCCCAGATTCATCTGTACCAAGCCATATAGAAGATCTTTGCACTCAGATGACTGAATATCACTATAGTGACCAAGTGAGATTTCAGAGGATTGAAGACAGTGAACATGATCTTAGCATGCGACTTGAAGAGGTTGAAAGGACCCAAGTAGAACTAAAGAAAGAGATAGCCTCCCTGAGGAGTGAAAGAGAAGTTGACATGGCCTCCATTCACACGAGATTTGATGAGGTTATAAACCTTTTGCAACCCCATCCTTCCTCGGGTCCAGGATCGTCAAACGCTTGAAGCTCTTCTTAAATTCCTGTTGAACAAAATGATATTTTGGTTTATGATAAGTTGGCAAACTTTTATTTTGGCACGTAATATTCTTACTTGTGTTTTCAGCGAAAGTCGTTTCCATTGCAGATTCCATTAAACTTTGATATGTTTACAAGAAATTACAATGAAAATAAAAGAAAATACAACTCTCGAGAAAATAACACAGGAGTTGTTTATCAACTACTGTTTTTGTGGGACTTTGCCTGTGCCGGGAACGCTTTAGTTCGTGGACCACCGATTCGTAGATCGAGAGGTTGTTTAGGGATCTCTCCTTCGTTTATCGAAGTAAAGATTTGAAAACGAATATCTTATCGATGTAAGATGTTCGTTCTTCCAAAGATCAAGTCTGAGCTTAGATCTCTAGGATTCACCAAACGTTGTTTACGAAAGATGAAAATTCTCTCTCTCTTCCTAAAAATCACCGAAAGCTCAAGCCTTTTCTGCTCCAATCTGCTCTCTGTCCTTTATTTCGTGTGTAGGGAGGTATTTATAGGGGTCTCGGTGCACCACAGTTGAAACGGGGGCAAAATAACTGACCGAGTATTTTCTCTTTGGTCGCTGCAGTCTACACTGCCGCGGCTATTGGCGCGACAGTATAGGCTACCGCGGCCAAAGAGACGGTTGTCAGCACGTTCCATCGTGCTTAAAACCGTTCTCCCACGACCTTTAACCACTTTTTTCGTGGTTTAACTGCTTGTCCACGTCAGCACACGTTCTATTTCTGATACGCCGTCACGTGGACTCCAAAAAATCATCGAATAACTGCCTTGTAACCGCCGAGCAGCAAACTCCTTTAACATAGCCGCGGCATCCTTAAAGTTGCTGCGGCACTAAAGCCGCGACACTATGTGTTGTCGCGCCTTAGCCAGGCGGCACTTTATGCTCGTCGCGCCTTGCCGCGGGCACTGTTATGTCTGTGCGCGCGCTTAGCAGCGACTCCATGAGCTGCGCGCCACCTTGTGTTGGGCCGTGATGACGTGTAAATTGTTCTGCCCATATGTGTTTTTGAGTGGTATTTGGATGCTGCAAGTATTTTGCGACGCCTACAGAATACCCGCCGTCCAAGTATCTCAGACTCATCATTTTTTTAGAGAGGAGTCTGGGAACAGCTTTGGATACTGATAAGCTTTCCTTGGCAATTTGCTCCAGTGCTTTCGTTGAAGTAAAGTTGCGTAGAAATGATCTGTGAATTGGCTTCAATCCTTGACTTCTTCATCTTTTAGCCTATTCAGTGCTTTGTAGAATAGCTAAAATTCTTCTAGTGCTGCATTTATCGCGTGGCCGTTGTCGAAGTCTTGAATCAGAACTGTTGTTGAAAAATGGAGAAATAGTTTATACTCATATGCTCTATTGGAGTGTTCGGGAAACAGTTTAACCTCATATACCCGTTGGGAGGTTCAAGGAGATGCAGTTTATACTCATATACTCATCGGAGTGTTCGGGTATGTGTTCCAAATACAGCAGGAGATGTCTATGTTCAAACGTCGAAGAATTATCGTGCATGCACAGTGTTTCTGCAAGCCAGAATGAACCATGGTGTGTTAGCTGCCGCGACAGCTTATACTGTCGCGCTTGAGCGCGGCAACATAGACTGTCGCGCTCGAGCGCGACAGTGTCGAGTGCCGCGCAGCGCTTCGGCAAGTCAAGTTATAAACTTGATGTTGGGCTTCTTCGGGTCACTTTTCCCCGCTCCTTTGAGTTCGAAACCTCTTCAAATACCCTATAAAAGGGTCTTTTGGCCTTTCCCCTCTCCACCTTTTCATATTGGGTGATTTCTTCTTCGAACCAAATCTAGGGTTTCGGGTGATTTCTTTGATTTCGATCTTCTCCTTCAGTTTTCTCGTCTTTCAAGTTCGATCCTTCCTATCCCCTGGTAAATCCGAGCCTATCCCTTGTATTTCATGTTTGTTTTGCTATTTAATTCGAGATCTCGTCTCTAAACCCTAATTTTCTTTGATCTTAGGTTGATTTCACCATGTCGCCAAAGAAAACCCGTGCTTCGAAGGGGAAATCAGCGACATCAGCACCTGAGGAGGTCGAGGCTGCCATTCCATCTCTTAGGGGTAAGTTTCTTCAACTTCCCTTTATATGAAATTACTGATTCTGCGCATATAGCCTCGTTTGTCTCCATTGAGAGGCATTCGGGAAGAGTTGACATCCCCCCTCGAGGGGATTGATGCTTCAAAATACATATCTTGTTCAATCAAGATATGTACTCCTGCCAAAATTCGATTTTTTATCGAACTAGAGGCTTTTCAACATCGACGACTGTCGTTCAGTTACCGCGGCAGCTCGTGCTGTCGCGCCTGAGCGCGACAGTATAGGCTGCCGCGGTAACGCGCGACGGCAACAACCACCGCGGCTACTTAGTGCGGGTTTACTTGTCCGTTAGCCTTTTTGTTCAACTGTTTTCTAACTTTTCTTTGTAGTTCCCTTTCCCTCGTGGCCTTCTCTGATAGAGAGGACCCAGGCCAGAGTGGTACTCTTCACGCCTCCTTTCGCGGCGACTTTCTGGTTTTTCTGGTTAGAGAGGCTGGCCAGTTTAGTGAAGACTGTGATAATAGTGTTCCAGAGTTGATTCGTGAGGGAGGTCGTCGCACTCTGCGCGCTTTGCTGACCGACTCTCCCTTAACTCCAACTAGAGATTCTACCGAACCGTTGAAGAAGTCTGACTATCTGTTCGGAGATTCGATAGAAGATCCAGACAATCTCTGCCGTGACTCTGAAATTTGGTTGAATGAGCATGAAGGTGCTTTTCTATTTCTTCCTTCATTCCCTCGTCAATATTCAATTCTGCAATTAAGGAATCTGGCTGTTTCGAGAAAAATGGCATGGCATCTAACAGAAGACCATGAGCATATCCATTGTGGATTTATTGGCAAAGATGTCAGCGCTCCTGGCTCCATCGGCAGGTATAATGTCCGTGGCCTTCACCCAGGGATATTTGGACCTGAAAAATTGGCTAAGTGGTTTTTCCATAAGAGAATAAAAGAGAGCTCTCCTCTTACTAATTTCTAGCAATCTTGAGTAAGAGAAAGTAGTAGGATTTTAAAGTACCCCGGGGTGGATATCTTGCCTTGTGTCTCAAGAAGACTCCGATTTTATCAAGCTCACTTGAAGACTTGGAGATCCACTACGAGGAGATTTACTACTACAAGGAGCAAGAGTTAGGGGTTGTTCGATCTTCCATCGAATCACGCTTCAAAAGTATGACTTTATAACCCTTGTATGCTCTCTTTAATATAGGGATTATGTTAGATTTAATTAGAATGGTCCTATAATGTATTTCATGCTCTCTACATGCATAGCATAATTATACATATAGTCTTCCGTTGCGTATTTTGCATGTATGAAGCATGGATTCCCTTCAAAGGTTACGCGTTGATTGTGAAGATTAAGCTTAACAACCAACCCGTAACCTTAACAACCAACCCGTAACCTTAACAATCAACGCGTAACATTCATAACCAACGTGTAACCTTAACAAGCAAACACGTAACCTTCACAAGCAACTCGTAAAACCTTCATAAAAATAAAAAAAAGGAAGGAAATAGAAAAAAAATCTTTAATTTTTTGTACTTCTACTATAATAATTCATAACTTCATAAAATAAAAAGCAGTAACAATTCTACACTTTTCTTCAGAAAATTCATGCTTACAGCACCACATAAAACTGTGCAATGTATGATTACTTTCATTTTACCACTCAACACTCACTGAGGAGGTGGACTGCCATGGTTTTGAGACCGTTGACAGGGTAGAGGAAGAAGACGATGATGCATACATTTGTTTTAGGTAGTGGGAGTGAGCTAGATTTTGTAATAATATTTCACTTTTAATTTTAATGAAATTTTCAAAAGCCAAACGATTTATGTGTTGGTTGTTAAAGTTACAGGTTGCTTGTTAAGGTTACACGTTGGTTGTTAAGGTTACGTGTTGGTTGTTAAAGTTATACGCGTTGGTTGTTAAGGTTTCGGGTTGCTCGTTAAGGTTTCGGGTTGCTTGTTAATGTTTCGGGTTGCTTGTTAAGGTTACGCGTTGGTTGTTAATGTTACGAATTTTCAAAAGCCAAACGATTTACGTGTTGGTTGTTAAGGTTACAGGTTGCTTGTTAAGGTTATACGTTGGTTGTTAAGGTCACATGTTGGTTGTTAAAGTTATACGCGTTGGTTGTTAAGGTTTTGGGTTGCTTGTTAAGGTTACACGTTGGTTGTTAAGATCACGTGTTGGTTGTTAAAGCTATACGCGTTGGTTGTTAAGGTTTCGGGTTGCTTGTAGGTTGCGCTCCAGCTTGTGTGCATTCTGGTGTCCTCCAAGAGCTTGGGTGCTGTAAAAAAGTCCGTCTGCAATAGTTACACGAGAAAACTCGTGCGTGCTCGGGACGAGGCCCAGGCTGCAGGGACAGGTTAAGGTTGAGGTTCTGAGCTTCATGAAATATTCTCGGCGAGCAAAGGCCGAGGGGTCGAGCGAGGGGTCGAGCGGAGGCCGCGCTGGGATCGGCGGTGGACACGGAGGATCTCGGCGAGCGGAGGCGAGGGGTCGAGGCGTGAGACCGGAGAGGAGCTTCGGCCGCCACGAGGGTTGCAGAAGGGACGGAGGGGGCTAGGGCAAAAATGGTGGGGGAAGGAGGAGGGAGAGAGGAGGGATTATATGGTTATTACGAATATAATATTAGAGAGAGAGAATGGGTATTATAGTCTTTATCTGTGTAAAATTCTTGGGCTTTGTGTTTTGGGGGCTCAGAGCATAGTTATTACGAATTTGGGGTTTTTTAGAGCGTTGAAAAAGTCTTGGGAGGGGGAAGCATACTTGTTACGAATTTGGGGGCTGGAAGCATTTTTCCCTTAATATAATGAATAAGCTTCTTCAATTAAAAGTTGCAGTGGAAAGGTCTAAAAAATGAGGGTCCATTAGCAATCCGGTAGGCTAATTACAAGATATTAGAGATTTAAGAGACTAATGTTGAAAAGAAAACCCCGAGCATTTACAGATGTATCATACGTACATCTGATATACTATTCCTATGAATTTTGTGGGGTTGATAGATATTTTAAGTA
>NC_033797.1:65949182-65950997 GCF_001876935.1 Asparagus officinalis | reverse complement strand
ACGTTCATCACCTTCTCTTTGTCTTGAGCTGTGTGCGGGCACCCATAGGCATTTTTAGACGCCTACATTCTTCTTTTGTAATTATATTACTTGTTAAGCTGCATATATACTAATTATTGCAAATCCATGCATTTGATGAGATTGAGGGAGATATAAATGAGAGCATTGCTAAGATTCGGGATCCAAAAGCAATACCAGTCTTCAATAGGATCAGACAGAGAATAGTGAATGTGTTTCATAGGAATCACGTTGACCAGTTTGAAGGACACGAGGATAGGACACACCATTTTTCAAAAACGCAAGAAGGGTTCTAGAGCGGTGCATGATGATTGAGCCGGCACTACTCATAGTGTGGCGCATGACGAGAGAGACGGTTCTTCTCAGCCTCATACACAACCGGAGACTCAGATCATCAAGGCTCATGATTATGGACATCGGGTGCGGGGACAAGAAGGAGGGGACTTTTAGGATGTATGTGATTTTTATATTGTGATATGATGTTCATTTTGTTATATAATATTTATTTTGTGATTCTAAATCTCCATGAGTATATATAGTGAGGTTGTTCGAAATTGTTGCTTGTGTGGATCGATTTCCGTGTATATATATGTGGTTGGATTTTCGTGTATATATGTGACTAAAATTTCGTGTTTATGCTTGGATTTTCATGTATATTATTGTGAATAAGGCGAAAAAAATATGTATATACAACATGTTGTGAATGAGGTGGAAGATGCACTGTGCATGCATGTTTGTGCAAGTCCCCCAACTTCACAGGATTCTAAATCCCGTGAAGTTGCAAGGGTCAATTGGTAGAGAGCTCAATTGCAGCTCTGTGGCGATCCATCCCTGTAGCTTCTCGGAAATCTGAATCCCGTGAAGTCGTAGGCCAACTTCATGGGATTCATGTGACGCCCCTGGGTTCACACAAGGCTGCAATCCAAGGTGAAACCAAGAATGTCAAACCTGCCTTGCACCATACCGTGCAATAACATGTCTCACCATCACAATTAACATCTGTCTAGTGGAATCAATAACAGGTGTAGGTACAAAAGCAAGTTAAAGATATCGCAAGACACAACTGATGGAATAATAGTGATCACATAGTATTTCATCATCCAACATACAGGAATATAAAGTCAATGTCTGAAATGAACAAACTGGAGTTCTTAATACATCCCAAATACAACAAGTCTGAGTAAAGGAAATAAGGCACACAGCCTTTACAACATCTAGGAATAAAGTCATCAACCGTCTAAACAAAGTCTATAGTGGAGCTCCATAATAAAACATAGCTAGAATAGACAGTCGAACACTAAAGTGTGTCGTCATCAACCTGCGACTCTCCGGGCTCCTGGCTCGTGACCTGAAAGGGGGAGGGACAACGAGCGTCAAAGCGCTAGCGAGCAACATCACAACCAACCCCAAGGGAGAGGGCTCATTGTATAAGAAAAATACAGTTATCACAAAGTATATATATATATATATATATATAGCTATAATAGACAGTCAAACACTAAAGTGTGTCATCATCAACCTACGCCTCTCCGGGCTCCTGGCTCGTGACCTGAAAGGGGGAGGGACAACGAGCGTCAAAGCGCTAGCGAGCAACATCACAACCAACCCCAAGGGAGAGGGCTCATTGTATAAGAAAAATACAGTTATCACAAAGTATCCGGGCTCCTGGCTCGTGACCTGAAAGGGGGAGGGACAACGAGCGTCAAAGCGCTAGCGAGCAACATCACAACCAACCCCAAGGGAGAGGGCTCATTGTATAAGAAAATACAGTTATCACAAAGTATATATATATATATA
>NC_033797.1:65925728-65947782 GCF_001876935.1 Asparagus officinalis | reverse complement strand
TGAACTTCCAAATAAACATATAGAGATATTTATACTTAACGCTCTAAAATGGTAACACTCCCGCTCAAATCTTAATCTAGTGGAACTAGTACATCGGGTGAAAAATCCAAACAAGGAACCCCCCATACATATACCATGTGTTCCAAAAGATTAAGAATTGGGCGAAGATATTCTCATTCTAGTGTTAAATATATCTAACCAAATATATCAACATAATATAAGGCACTTGTCATAAAATTTTATTTACCTGATCAAACAAATGTGGGTAGTCGCGTCGCATGTCCTCCTCGCGCTCCCAAGAAGCTTCCTCAACTCCACTTCGGTTCCATTGAACTTTCACCAATGGAATCACCTTGTTCCTGAGTCTCTTGTTTTCTCTAGCAAGAATAGACACTGGAATCTCAATAGTAGACAGATCATCCCGAAGCTCAATCTCCGGTATATCCAACACTCGCTGCTGCTCCTCATCATGCAAGTGCTTCTTGAGCATAGAGATATGGAATACATTGTGTACACTAGACATAGATGCTGGAAGATCTAGTCTGTATGACACCGCTCCAATACGCTCCAAAATCTGGAAAGGTCCAATATATCTCGGTGCAAGCTTTCCTCGCCTCCCGAATCGCTGCACGCCTTTCATAGGCGATACCTTCAGCATAACCAAATCCCCAATCTGAAACTCTAGGGGTCTTCGCCTCTTATCTGCATAACTCTTCTGCCAGCTCTGAGCGGCTAGAATCCGCTCTCTGATCAATGCTACCTTCTCAGTAGTCTGCCTCACAAGCTCTGGCCCAAGCATCAAGCTATCCTCTGGCTCTGCCCAGCATATCGGTGATCTACAGGGCCTCCCGTACAATGCCTCATACGGAGCCATGCCGATCGTCGCTTGATAACTGTTGTTATAAGCGAATTCTACCAATGGAATATGATCCTCCCAGCTGCCTTGGAAGTCAATGACACATGCCCTCAACATGTCCTCCAATACCTGATTCACCCTCTCCGTCTGACCGTCCGTCTGCGGGTGGAACACACTGCTATAAGATAGCCTGCTGCCAAATGAGTCCTGGAAACTCCTCCAAAAATGTGAAGTGAAAACCGATCCTCGATCCGACACGATCGTGTCCGGGACCCCGTGAAGTCGAACTATCTCCCGAATGAAGATCCTCGCATACGCCTCGGCTGTATAAGTGGTCCTCACCGGAATAAAATGCGCTGACTTCGTCAACCGGTCCACTATCACCCAAACTGAATCATTCCCCTTCTTCGACTTCGGCAATCCCACAATAAAATCCATGGAAATATCTGCCCACTTCCACTCTGGAATGGGCAAAGGCTGCAGGGTCCCTGCCGGTCTCTGATGCTCTGCCTTCACCTGCTGACAGGTAAAACATCTAGCCACATAGTCTGCAACCTCTCTACGCATACCGCTCCACCAGAACTGTCTCTTCAAGTCCTTGTACATTTTGGTGGTTCCTTGTCGGTCTCTGATGCTCTGCCTTCACCTGCTGACAGGTAAAACATCTAGCCACATAGTCTGCAACCTCTCTACGCATACCTCTCCACCAGAAATGTCTCTTCAAGTCCTTGTACATTTTGGTGGTTCCTGGATGCACCGTGTACCGAGTACGGTGTGCCTCATCAAATAGCTCCCTCTTCAGCTCTGCACTGGCTGGCATGACCAATCTACCCTTCATCCGTAGACCTCCATCTGCTCCAATGGTCCAATCAGTCTTTGGCTCTTTGGAAATCTCCTCCTTTCGGATTTGAATCCAAGAGTCTCCCAACTGAGCTCTGACAACTCTGTCACTCCAAGATGGCTGCACTGAGATAGCTCCCAAGAATGCACTGGTTCCTCCAATCTCGGGTCTAAAATCAAACTGGCTAAGAGTGATAAGATCCCGATGTAGTGAACACCTCAAAGCCGAAATCCAATGTCGACGCTTCCTGCTTAAGGCATCTGCTACGACGTTCGCCTTCCCCGGATGATACTGAATCGCGAACTCGTAGTCCTTGATAAACTCAATCCATCTCCTCTGTCTCTGGTTGAGTTCCTTCTGGGAAAAGAGATACTTCAGACTCTGATGATCAGTGAATAACTCAAATTGCACTCCATAAAGGTAGTGCCTCCATGACTTCAGTGCAAATACCACTACTGCTAACTCCAAGTCATGAGTGGGATAGTTCTGCTCATGCACCCTCAACTGCCGTGAGATATAAGCTACTACCCTCTGAGTCTGTATCAATACGCCCCCTAAGCCGGCCAACGACGCGTCGGTATACACGACAAAGGTCCTATCACTGCACGGAATGGTCAAAACCGGCGCCGTGGTCAGCTTGGCTTTCAAGATATCAAAAGCCTTCTGTCACTCCATGCTCCAAATAAATGGTACATCCTTCTTCGTAAGGTGTGTAATCGGTGTCGAAATTTTCGAGAAGTCCTGGATGAACTTCTTGTAATATCCAGCTAAACCCAAAAAGCTGCGAATCTCTGTCACCGTCTTCGGTGGCTCCCAGTCAAGAACTGCCACGACCTTAGCCGGGTCCACTGCTATACCCTCTCGACTGATAACATGGCCAAGAAATCTGACTTCTGAAAGCCAAAACTCACACTTGCTGAACTTAGCGTACAGCTGATGCTCCTGAAGAGTCCTTAATGCTATCCGTAGATGCTCCTCGTGATCCGCCTTCGATCTCGAGTAAATAAGAATATCATCGATGAAAACGATCACAAACTGGTCTAAGAAGGGACGAAAAACCCGGTTCATCAAGTCCATGAATACCGCGGGTGCATTGGTCAACCCAAAAGGCATGACCAAGAACTCAAAAGATCCGTATCGAGTAAGGAAAGCGGTCTTGGGAATATCCATCTCCCGAACCCGCAACTGATGATAGCCAGAACAAAGATCAATCTTCGAGAAGTACTGCGCTCCCTGCAACTGGTCGAACAAGTCATCAATCCTAGGTAATGGGTACCTATTCCGGATAGTGACCTTGTTCAACTCTCTATAATCTATGCACAATCTCATACTACCGTCCTTCTTCTTCACGAAGAGGACCGGTGCGCCCCACGGAGAATGACTCCGACGGATAAAACCCTGAGCTAACAACTCATCCAACTGGGTCTGAAGCTCCCTTATCTCAGCTGGCGCCATGCGATAGGGTGTGCGGGATATCGGGGCTGTGCCTGGCTGCAACTCAATACAGAACTCAACCTCTCTCACAGGAGGTAACCCAGGTATGTCCTGAAAGACATCCTGATACTCTGAGACAACTCTAGTCTCCAATAAATCGACACCCTAATCCCGTCCCATCACCTCCTCGATGTATGCCAGAAATGACTCTGCAAATCGGTTGCCGGGGTATCTAGAGGCTGAGCTACGAGCTGGAGTCTAGTCATAAATGCATGCGAGATGAATGAATGCGAAGCTCCCGAATCGAAAAGAATACGGGCGGGAAAGGAGTTCACAAAGAACGTACCCTCCACTACTGCTCCACTGGCTCCATGATCACGGGGAACTACCGCATAAACTCTGCCTGTGGCTGAAGACTGCTCTGCTGATGGGGATGGAGAATATGGGATAATCTGCCCCTGAGAAATCTCCTGAACTGCCCGAATCTGACCCTCAGTCCTCTGAGCTGCTGGCGGTGCCTCAAGCCTGTTCTGCTGGCCCTGACCTCTGCCCTGCTGTCGCTGTTGCTGCTGGTTCGGACCCTTACCCTGCTGGGCTCCTGCTGGTGCGCTACGGCATTCTGATGCCTTATGTCCAACCTTGCGACAGTTAAAGCAAGACCCTTGGAACCTGCGCTGCTGATGTGCCCTCTGATCCTGTTGGGGTCCCTTTTTATAAGGACCCTGATGTTGCTACTGAGGTCCAGAAAAAGATCTCTTGTTCTTGCCCTTGTCCCCACTCTGTCCGGTCTTGGCCTTCCCTTCCTTGTCTTTCTGGAACATAGAAGTCTCAGTCTCCTGAGAAGTGGCAGCCTCAGCTACCTCCCTGACTGAATAAAATCTCCTCAACACGAGGTACCGTCGGAGGTTAGGGCGAAGCCCAGCCAAGAACATCTGAGCCTGGCGCTCTCCTGTCTGCCACATACCCGTGAAATGTAGCAACTCCATAAACCTGCTCTCAAAATCTGCAACTGTCATGTCCCCCTGAGTCAAACGGGATAACTCGAGCTCCTTCCCTGTCCGTGCTGCAGAGGAAATGTACTGCCCATCAAAGAAATATATGAAGTCCTCCCATGTGAGGGTCATCCTCTGCTCTGGAGGGAACTGAAGTCGGTACCATCTCCCAGCATCACCCTTCAGACTATAGGATGCCAACCTCTGCTTCTGAACTGAGTCCACACTGAGTATGTCAATAATGTTGCTCACATCCTCCTTCCACTTATGGGCTGCCAGAGGGTCTGGTGATCCCTGAAACTCGGGTGCTCTCATCTTCTGGTACCTCGCAACCATACGGAGCCAAGCCTCCTGCTCGGTGGCTCTGTCTGGGACTGCTAGAGGAATAGCTGCAGGCGTGACCTCTGGGGGTCTCTCTCTGACAGGAACGGCAGGTATCCCCTGCTGCTGAGCTACCGGTGGTGGTGGTGTCCGTGGTGCTATATGAGTAGTCACCGGCTCGGGGGGAGCCTGCTGAGGCTCGGACTGAGCTGGCTGCTGCTCTGATGGAGTCTGCTATGACTCTGCCTGGGTAGCTCTCCTGGTACGAGGTCTACCACGTCCTGCCATCTCTCTGATCATAAGAAAATAAAAGTTTATGAGTCAAAATAAACTTCTATAAATAGCGTATCACAATACAATCTTCACAACATATAGTATTCACACAAAATACTTTAAATTTGCAAAATAGTTATCATAAAAAAAAAATTCCTCAAATTTTGAGGTATACGCATAAGTCGTCCTCACTCATACTAGGAAATCCCTACGGTATCATAAAAAAAAAATTCCTCAAATTTTGAGGTATACGCATAAGTCGTCCTCACTCATACTAGGAAATCCCTACGGACTCTATACATGAATCCTAGGAAACTCTATCCTAGCTCCACGACTCGACACAGGATGATCCTAAGGATACTGGAACTAGAGCTCTGATACCAACTGTGACGCCCCTGGGTTCACACAAGGCTGCAGTCCGAGGTGAAACCAAGAATGTCAAACCTGCTATGCACCACACCGTGCAATAACATGTTTCACCATCACAATTAACATCTATCTAGAAGAATCAACAACTGGTGTAGGTACAAAACAGGTGAGAGGTAATGCAAGGAATACTGATGAAATAATAATAGTCACTTAAATATCTCATCATCCAACCATACAGAAATACATAGTCAAGATCTGAGTAGATAAACTGAAATACTCAACAAGTCTCAAATACAAACATCTGACGATAAGGATATAAGGCTCACAGCCTTTACAACTTCTAGAATAATACCCTCAAATGTTTAACCTCACTACAGTGGAGCCCAAAGAAAAATAATACATAACTAGAAAGCAAAGCTGGACACTAATGTGGTCCGCTATCAACCTGCGGCTCTCCGTGCTCCTGGCTCGTGACCTGAAAGGGGGAGGGACAACGAGCGTCAAAGCGCTAGCGAGTAACATCACAACCAACCCCAAGGGAAAAGGGCTCGTTGTATAAGAAAATACAGATAATATATAATAGATCTAAAATCATTGATCCTACTAAAGAGGGTTTTAGTATTTAGAAATTTACAACACGAGCATAGGTACGTCGAGCGAAATAATCCAAACAAGGAAACCCTCATGTATATACCTTATATCCCAAATTGTAAATCTCTAAACACCAAACCCGAGGTTCTAGTACAGAAACAATAAATCAAGAAAAATACAGCTAATCTCAGAACAAATTTCAGTGCCATACCATGACTAACATGAATGTCATATTATTACTTGCATGAGTGTCATGTCAACATCATGTCGTGAACTTCTGTGAAGAAGTCATATGCAGAGTTAAGAATTATGCCCAAATCAGGAACTATTTATGTCGTAGTTTCCAAACTCATACCCGGAGTCTAATACGTGAACAGAAATAAATAAAAGGGAAGACAACCCATCTCAGAACATAAATAGAGTATCATGTAGTGTCCCACGTCATAAATATCATGTCGTATTCTACATAAGTGTCATACCCAGTCTAGGTAGCTATCATGTCTTAACGGTATCAAAATGTTGTGTTCCAAAACTCAAATGTGTACCATGCTCAAGGTTTAGCAACAATGTCCAACACATGGACTAAAAGTGATGCAGGTCCAACACATGGACTGAATAGAATGCATGTCCAACACATGGACCAAGATGGTAAGTATCCAACACATGGATCAAAATAATGCATTGCCCAACACGTAGACTATGAATGAAGAAATGTAATTATCACTAGCATATGTGGAGATACATATACATGTCTCAAATTTTGCACGTGTCTCAATGTACGGGTCTAAATTCGTATCACGGTCAATCCCATGTGTGGGTGAGTCACTAACATCACAAACTAGTGAGAGGCATAAGAGGTGAACTCTCAAGTACACGAAAAAGAACAGTAAAGATCAACAGGCGAAAAGAAACTGTAAGGCGGTCGACCGCAGAGATCACTCCGGTCGACCGCTCGCAGAGCCGAAAGTCACTGGGCTCACAACTGAGCGGCGGTCGACCGCAGAGGTCACTCCGGTCGACCGCTCAAATAGCAGAAACATTCTGCTGACAAAAACCTCGCGACGGTCGACCGCTGAGTCATCTGCGGTCGACCGCTGATCGGACAGAAACCCCGTCTGGGTTTCTGTCAGCTCGAATCTCAATTAAATTTTTGAGGTTATTAATAACCAACTAATCCTAACAATACAATAGTAATGTATGGCAGTCAAAAACAAGTTTAAATAGTTAGAACTTCATTAACAAAAATCCCAACTTAAATCAACATGATTTTAAAAGTTCTTAAACAGTAAAATTAGATTTAATCCTCATAAAAACGTTTCAGATCAGGATCTCATTAATTGAACATCATTAGTGAACTTTTTAAGACTGAAATATATGATTCTTGCATCCCATGCCATAAGATCTACTTATCTACACAAAAATACGATTTTGGGCTCAATAAAAACCGAATAAAACTCAAATCCAAGCATAAAAAGGAAAAGGGATGAAGTTGGGTGGGATGTTACTCGCCTTCGACGAAAACGAAGCCCTAGATCTGGAGGAAGATGATCCCTCTCGCTGAATCCACCAACAATTCGCTGAAAAGCCCTCCAAAGCTCCTCCAAATCACCAAGGAGTGAGAAACTAGGGTTTGAGGGGAGAGAGGGGGCTAGGGTTCTGATATCAGATGGAAAATGGGGCTCTTTTGGGTATAATAGTATATATACTATCCCCACAACCCGACCCGAACCCGACCCGAAACCCGTTAAGACCCAACACAGAAAAACTCTCTGCCCGCTGTGCGGTCGACCGCCGCGCCCAGCGCGGTCGACCGCGCAACAGGAGAAAAGTCCGCTGAGTGCCCGACTGTTGTGCGGTCGACCGCCGCGCATGTCGCGGTCGACCGCACAGCAGGACAACTGCCTGCTATGTCTGTTTAACATCCTGGTGAATCCACTTGTTTTCTCCAACATAGAATTTCTTGTTAGGCTCCCAAACATGATTCATCACATTCAATATATATATATGTATATATGATAAATTTTCACAAAAGAATTGTTCATCACTAATAATTCAATATCTATATATCCTTATAAAATTTTACGGGGTTCTACAATTCAGAATCCCGTAAAGTTTGCCGTTGTCCACGTTGGCGTGCGCAGGGGTGTGGGATGAGGCAAACATCTTCACGGGATTTCCAATCCCATGAAGATTTTTTGATTAGCCAGATGATTAATTTGTGCTAAAACTTTGCGGGATTCACAATCCCATGAAGTTTTCTACAACTTAAACTGGGTCAAAAATATTAAATAAATGTTAAACGGTTTGATATTTGAAAATAAAGTTGAGAAAGGGTTGGTTTTGAAAATATGTGCTTGTATTATTGCTAAAAAGAAAAGGCCAGGGGGTTTTCTAGCGTTATCATATGTGCCATACAGTGAAAGGCAAACAATTGAAGGACTGACTTCAGGATCCCACCAACATCGCAACGAATTCGCGCTGGTCTTCTTTTTTCGCCTTTTTAACTTTTAGAAAATTCAAAAAGGGGGAGAAATAAAGAAATAAAGAAATAAATAAACAGCAGCAGAGAGCAAAAATTAAGAGAACAGAGAAGAGGAGAGATTGCCATGTTTTTATGATGAGCGGCAGACGAGAAGAAGATCGAAGAAAGGAAATGAACAGTGGAAGCAGCAGCAGCAGCAGCACAAGCCCAAATCAAGAGTGGAGATTCAATCAGACTCTGAGGAACGTCCAAGGGTTAGTTAGATCTAATCTAATCTCGCGGCTTTGAATCTCGCGCATTTCTTAAGATTATCATTATTATTATTCATTTTTGAACGAATTTCCAACCCAATTCAGATCTCTGGACGAGTAATCTCAGATGGGGTTTTTTATTCTGGCATTTCTGTAAATTGGGTTTGCATCAAAATCACATCTTGGTGGTGGCTCTAATTTTGGACTCTGATCTATTGGTTGCGATGTTATGACTGCGAAGTATAGGATTTTGTTGATAGGGGAGTTTATTAGTTGATGTTTTCGTTAGGGATTTTGCATGTGATAGATCTGAATAAGTCTGATGTCGTGCTTGGAGTTGCTACTGTGCCTGGCCTGCACGGTTGCGGAATATTTTTGCAGTTTTTGGGCGTGTATTTTGTTTCGTTTTGTGTTTGCATCAATTATATCTGCTGATTTGGGTAGCACTAGTTCTTCATCCTCGATTTGGACAGTTTTAAGGTTTTCATTTTGCATTTACTTCGTTTGGCGTATCCAAACCTGTAACATATAGCAGAATTTATGAAAATGTTTTCGGTACCCCCCATCGGAGGAACCTTAAGACCTAATCTGTTGAATAGTCATGCATAGGAACAAATATTCTGTGAATAAGATAACATCAAACTTAGGAGTTCATTTTTATCAACCATGATCTCTTATAAAAATGGTTAACTAAAAAAAACATATAACAAACACTTACCCCAACTTAAGCTTCTAAGTACGCTGATCGGGCTCCTATGGCCCTAGACAAAGTGTGTGAAAGACTATAATGGGATGAACCCAATGACTAAAAAGTCAGACATCCCAGGAAATTATTATTTCTAAAACCATAAATTTTCATATGATAACTTACAGTCTTACACTTCACGGAGTCCAACCATTGGCATTAAATTCTTGGCTATGGAAACTATGTGAAAGTGAATAAGTAACCGAAAACCCCAGAAGGCTAGTTCTCTAAAAAAAATATGTTGTTGATCATGCAATTTAAGCTTGTGTAACTCAGGGAAAAAAGACCAGTTCTCAAGAACTAGGATACATCTAGCAGACTGGGGATGATGTTAGGATTTGTTACAGGGAATTTGCATTCTTAAATGAGATTGCTTTAGATATTTTCATAGAAAATTCATCATTTTCCTTAGGCCGACTGTTCCACCACACGATAATTTGCAGCAACCTCTGCTTCCCGATTAAGTAAAGATAATAGCTAGTTTCTACTGTTAAAAGTTTCTATTTTCACCTTTTCATCCTTTAATTATTATCCAGGCTCCTTAAAGGCCGCAGCTTTCCTGGTAAAGTTCTGTTGACTCGCAAGTCTGAGCCTTTGAATGAGTGCATCTCACCTGTAAATACTCCAGACATTGGAAGAAGGTACTATGATAGTGATGTTGGGCAAGGAGATCAGATGAATGATCCTTTTAAGGTAATATTGATTCATTCCAGTTCTATCTTCATCCTTGCTTCTTTATCTTCGATTGTCAACTAAAGTGCCTGGTGGTACAGAGAGATGGTGAAACTTCTGGAAGCGCGGGTGATAATGTGAATCTTCAAAACCTAAGATCATCATCAAAGAATAGTGATAGTTCTTCTGCAGATGATCAGAGATCTGTATCGGGGGCTAGAGCTACAGATACCGCTAGACTTGCAAAATTCACAAAGGAACTATCAAGACCAGCTGTGATATTAGGTATATTCTCTTGTTATCGCTTTATTTTTGTGCCTTTAAATGTTTCATTCGAGTAATTAAATAAAGAATCCAACTTATTTAATGCTTTAGTTCTGTGCCTCAGTAGATTCTCATGCCCTTGTCTTTAGGAATCTTCTTTTTCTTTCAAGTGTTTTCTAAATATTGAGCTATTGTGAATATTTTCTTGTTGCCAACCTCCTTCCTATTGCAATACGTTTTCTAGAATTTCCATCTATATCATATTCCCGATATTTACCTTTGCCAACACCGGTGAGAATAACTATTTGGGATTGGAGAAAAAGAGCAGAAGGCAATGGATGCGCATAGTTACCGTGCTTTATTACTTTTTGGTGCCATATTGCAGTTCAAGCGGAAAATTTTCAGTATGCATGTTCAGCATCTCATTTGAATGCTGTGTCTATAATAGATGCTCATACACATGAGTTACATGAAAAGGATATATGCAAGAACTCTAAATTGCCGATAGAGGATATCACATTGTAAGTTACACGAAAAGGATATATGCTAGATCTCTAAATTGCCGATAGAGGATGTACACGTGTGCACTAGTTACCACATTCATTATCAGATAAATTGTCTAATAGTAATAATATCACCATATGTCCATAGCTTAAGAAGAAGAAGCACCCTGGCCATTATATATGAGAGGTTTCCACGTACAATTTATGCTTTGTGGGTATTCACAAGTCAAGGCCTCCTGGTACTTGATTTGAAAGGGTTGATGTGATTCTCAGAAATCAGTTTATCATTTATCTTCTTAAAACTCTCTCGGGCTCTAGTTATATTTTACATAAAGAGAATTTGTTAATTACAATAAAGTGACAAAATAAATGAGGATTAGGAGATAAAGTGGTAATTTTTCTTTTTCAGACATTGGAACCAAAGATGAATTATCAATAATTAGAGATAAAATGCTTTTGTTTATATCCCAAATAAAGTACTGTGAACACTTAATAGTTCCCATTAAATGAATGTATCGATGAAGGTTTGCAGATAAATTGATGATTAAAAAAGAAAAAACCTCTTGACATGCTAATAAGTGAACTTCAACTTTATATTAGCATGCTAAGGGAGTATCTGCAATCAGATATACATGGAGAGGCATACAAAACTGTAATTTTATATAACAATAGAAGCGGGGGTAGAGAACCTTACTATGATTTTGGTTAATCTTTTATGCTTATTTAGTGAAAATAAGGTGACATGTGAACATATAATTATAAGGCCACGGGTCATCATCATAATAGTGTATAACTTAAGGCTTTCCTAACACGAGGTGGTGTCAGCTATGGAAAATTTGACGAATTTCTTGCCTTCAATTGAAACTGTGACCATTCAGCTTTCTTATGGAACAGGATAAGGCTGTCATAAAACTCAGTAGGCTAGTTGCGGAGTTTGGAAGAGCATACTCTGTAGCAGAAGGGTTTATCCATATTCGGAGTTACTTCGTTTGCGGTTGGAAATAGGAGTGAAGCTGAAATAACTTTTCTGCAGTTGTAATAGAAACTTCCATCACAGAGTTGATGGTGAGATTTAAGAAATATACATAACTGGGTAGCAGAAATTAGGATATAGAGATGGAAAAGATTGAAGAGAGGAGAGAATAAAGGCGAGACGGGAAAAAGTCATGATTTTGTAACATATTTTCTATAAAAGTTGGATCAGCTATGGAACCAACAGGGAAATCAGTTGTTTCTTACCAATATATTTGTTATTGGATAGGACCCAGATTTTCAATGTGTCCAATAACCAATCTCTATACTATGTCTTTCCTACTAGGTTGGTGTGCTTTGCAGATCTTGGTGTGCTTTGCAGATTAGATCTATGCAATGATAGTTCAAACAAAGTTGAAAATGTTAATTAAGCATTTGTGTGGCTGCGGAGTCTACTTGTTCGTTGAGGTAAACAGATTTGAACCTGATATGATTTCTTTAAATCCAGATAAGCAGTCATTACTGCCTGGCTTGAGGATAGGGTCTGGGTAACGTTTGTTCCAATTTCCAAATCTCTGTAACAGGTCAAAGTCACAACTCTTGTTGCCGATAAATATGGACAGAAAAGAAAGGAATTAGGTTCTTGATCTAGCTGAGATTGCAGACTGATGGAGTTGGGGTCTACATTCTGAATGCTGTAAACTTAAATTTCGATTTAAAGCCTGCGGACAAGAACAATGATGTGGCACAACAATGAAGACGAGAGAAGAACTAGGGGTTTTCTTGCATTTTCTTGATCATCAAGGAAGCGAAACTAGATTGGAAATGAATTGGACATTAGGGTAAGCTTGGTATATAGGAATTATAAAACTGGCCAGGTGGGCATCATTCTGGAAAATGATAAAAAAAATCAGCAAGCCTAAAATTGGTTAGGCCTTCAAGCGATATCAATTTCTTGAAATCTGAACAGAAGCTCTATTTGCAAACAATGTTATGTTGGATTTGGAGAAAGGCCCTTTGTAGTTCATCAAAACCCAATATTTTCTTAGGGGTGGGGTTGGGCTCAGGTTCAGTAGTTTCTTGTTGCAAGTCTAGGTTATAGGAGGTAGTTCGAAAATTTTGCAAAAGCAATATCTGAAGGCCTGTAAGAATAACTATCAGCGCACATTTTTTGTTGCATATGTCCTGTACCTTTATCTTGGTCTTTTGACACTTTCCTGATTGAGAGGTGGCATATTGTGCCAATATTCCAGATAATAAGGAATTTTCATAGGGGTGGGGTTGGGCTCAGGTTCAATAGTTTCTAGTTGCAAGTCTAGGTTATATGAGGCAGTTTGAAAATTTTGCAAAAGCAATATCAGAAGGTCTGCAAGAATAACTCTTAGCATACATTTTGTTGCACATGTCCTGTGCCTTTATCTTCGTATATAGACACTCTCCTTATTGAGAGGTGGCATAAGGTGCCAATATTCCGGATAATAAGGAATTTTCATTGATAAACCCCTCGAGCATTCCCGCTAATAGAATGCAATAGTATGAGGAATTGCTAAAAGTATTATTGAGATTTAGCCCATAGATCATGGTTCATGTCATGACTTTCATATTTATAAATTTCAGGTGGGTGGTTGATTTAATGGTAAGACATCCTCACTGGAGCTGATAACGTTTCCTTAATTGACAAAAAGGAATAAGGAAGAAACCATGTTGAACCTTCTTTGCCATTTGGCGAGCCAGTTGTTGGCAGTTTCTTTGCAACTTAGGTATCTTTTTAATATTAATATTTATTATTGTTAATATTGTTACAATTGTTTGAATGGGTATGATTTATTCATCAGTGGAGAGGATTTGGGTGCTTGGCCTGTGGTGGATATGTTCAACAATGGATAGAGAATCCTTAGTCTATCTAGAGTCATTCCACATCATTACTGTGTCTTGTCCCATCAATATGTGGTTGGATGTGTTGCACAAGACTCCTTTAAAGATAAAAACAGAATTTATGATTGTGTAGCATCTTAAATTGAATCCTCTGAGTGAGTGCCAAATTCATCGCTATACACACTATGGATCAGAGGAAGGTTGCCATAATCTTTTAACTGTTTTGGATATGATTAAAGATTTTGTTGATGCCATGATACCAGTTCTTCTTTTTCTCGGAATTGTTTGTTTTGCGTTTCCAAAATCCCATCCTTTAAATGTCAATCCATTGCAACTGATTATTATTCTTTATTTTTTAAATGTTTAAATATGTTTTCTAGCATCTAGACCATATTTGACTGCGACTTATGTACACGATGTTCTTGGTAATATAGAAAAACTACGTGAGTTATCTTGGAGCGGCATACCACCATATATGCGTCCAAATGTCTGGAGGCTTCTCTTGGTAAGTGACTCTTAGCTAATGATTTCTGAACAATGCTGTGTTTATATGTGATTGCTATATTGGAAATTCAGTGTCATACGCATTCCGCGAAAGATGATACTGCCTTTCTCCTGATCCAGTTTCCAAATATTATGTTTGCTTAATGTTTAGTTCTCTTTTGTTTTTGTTTTTGTTTTTTTATTTTTTTTATTTTTACTGTTCATTGGAACATCCTGGTGATTGAACAATCAAGAGTTAAACCCAAATCCTTTTTCTGCTTAATTTTGAATATAAGCTAAGAGAATACAAATGTCTGCTTAACTAATCGTTGGGATTTTACACAGTTTGATCATACTTCTTGCTTTTTTTTACTCTCTACCTTCAGCTTATTTGAATATTAAACTGTTTAATATGAATTTCTTGGGCCTGTTGTCCTGGAAGCTTGGTCATGCTGCTAGTTAAACATTATTGACCACACAAAAAATCTTGATACCTTTACTATCTTTGGTCTTGACACTTGTTAATTCTTTTGTGGGTTGCTGCGTAAATTTTCTCTCATTTGGATTTATTTCTGCGATGTCTGTTATTTGTCTTTGCAAAAACATTAAAACATTCTGAAATTCCAGCACTGGGATTCAGAAAAAGTTATGGCCCTTGCTTTGCTTTCTTCCCTCAATTGTCAATTCTAGCACTGCTTGACAAAATTTGTAAATACTTGCACGTGCCATGTGAAAACACAGTCTTACATGGCTGTCCCACCAACCATACCAAATCTGATGTCAATCATGAATTAAGAATAACCATTTGGTTTGCCAGTGACACCTATTTAACATGGACCCTCACTATTCTCACCATTGTCAAGCAGCACTGTCGCTATAATGCAAACACTGCTGCCATGTTGCTGCGATTCAATGTGTCTTTCTCTCCTGTTGCCACTTTCATTGGCTCATTGTTACATCAGCACTAATTTTCTATAAGGACTCCTTCTTGGAGGTGTTCATATTTCACTCTTTTCGTTCAAACTATTTTCAAAATCTGAAGTTATAGTCGAGTTGCCTCAAGCTTATTCTCTGAAATGAGTCTGTTAATTCTTGCTCGGAAGTGTAAATCAAAATGAGCCTGGATCTGCGCAATACTTGCACAATTATGCAACAGTCAAGCTGGAGCTTTATCAGCTTTAAGAAGCATCATTGCATGTGAGAGCTGTGACAACATCCTAAGGTTCATCTTGAACATGCTGGAACCATTTTCTTTCTCAAATAAACACAACAAAAACCCTTTGACAATATCTGGTTTAACACAACATAAAAACCTGCACAACATATGATCAGCGATTCAGCATAATGGGCTTGTATTTAATGGACATTTGATATTGATTTTTTTCGTTCATCTTTAAAATCGTAAATCTTAATTACTTTTGTTTTATTTTGTTTTAATTCTAATTTTGATATAACACATCTTCCATACCACCAACCTCATGGGCATGTCTAGTGCAAAATATTTTCTTTGACAAGTCATTAATTTACTTTGCTAGTCTTAGAATTTCTTGTGCATATTTGAAATTTAAATATTAGCTGACAACAGGGATATGCACCAACTAATTCAGATAGACGTGAGGGAATTTTAGCAAGGAAACGAGTCGAGTACTTGGATTGTGTCTCTCAATATTATGACGTTCCTGATGCTGATCGTTCGGATGACGAGATAAGCATGCTTCGCCAGGTTATTTGTTGACTTCACTCTACCAGCTTTTAACACACAACATAAAGGATATCTCACCATTTTGTTATGTTTCTGATTGAATAGATTTCTGTTGATTGCCCGAGAACAGTACCTGATGTCATTTTCTTCCAGCAGCCACAAGTTCAGAAATCCTTGGAGCGTGTCCTCTATACATGGTTAGATATTTCTGTCTGCTTCTGACCTTTTTCATATTAAAGAAAAGAATGTTATTTTAGATTATCTCACATCCAGTTGCTCCAGATTTTTTAGATGCATGATTTTACTGTATAAAGAGCATGTTTATTCAGCTGGATGAGTGTATCATTGTGTAATTAGTGCTATGTTTATGGACATTTTCCAGTCCATTTAGACTTGGTAGGATGTGCTTAAAGTGAAAGAATTTCTAGGTGTCTCCTTCTTCCCTGAGGATGGATCCTTAAGGATCTGTGACCATCAGTTGCATCAGCGAAGATGTTTCTTAAACATCTTTCTATTTAAAGAGCTGAGTATATTAACTATTTAATCTAACTAATTTGTTGACCGATTAATGACCTTATGTTAGCCTGTATTCAGATCATATACAATATCTGTATCTTCATTGAAATTTATAAGATTTACAGATATCAGCTTCTGTAATTTTTTTTTTGTTAATATCATTTTCTTCTTTGATCTCAATAAGTGCTATAATATAAATTGTTATTTTATTCTTTAAAAAAAATTTGTAAGCTAGTTAGGCATCTGAAACCATTGTTTGTAGAATGCACTAAAGCGAATAGAAATGACATGACAAGCTGTTGTTTTGGGATTATGTCCTAAACTAGAACCTTTAGCCAGAATCTTTTACCTAAGACACTATTATGACTACTTTCTCTCACTCGTATGATGCATTTGCGTCCTGATTTATGGTTTTAATGTTTGCAAACATATTACTTTTTGTTAAACCTTTAAATCCTGTTTAATCATATTTTTAATAGCTTAGGGTGTGTTTGGTAATCAATGTGTTTTTGTAAAAAACACCATGCCATGGTGTTTCTTTTTCAAATGTGTTTTGAAAACACCATTTTGGTCAAACTAGTTTGACCATTTATATAGCGGCAGTGGGCGGGCGGCGACGGCGGCGGTCGGGTGGCGGGTGCGACGGGCGAACGACGAACTGCGGCTACTAGCAGGTTAGCGGCGAGTGCCGGCGGTCGCCGATGGGCGGGCCAGCGGTGTCGACGGGTGGCCGATGGTCGGCCGACAAGCGGACGACAGCCAGGCGCGACGGGTGGCCGTGGGCGTGGTGGTGGCAGTGGTGGCGGCGGCGCGTGGAGGGTGGCCGCCGACCGGCGAGCGGCGGCGGGCCGCGCAGGTGGCTGACAGGGTGGCGACGACAAGTCGGCGGGCGGTGGTGGCGGCGGGTGGCTGGTGGCGGCAGACTGGCGGGCGGCGACGGGGCCGACTGGTGGCCGCGGGCGCAATGGGTGAAGGGTGGCAGGCGGCCGCTAACGGGCGGGCGGCGGGTCGGGGAGCGCGTGGTGGCGACGCGGTCGCGGTAGGCAGCGGGCGGGCGACGGCGGCAGCCGGACGACGGGCGGGCGGTGGCGGGCGGGGTGCGCGGGGCCGCGAGGGCAGCGGGCGGCCGGCGGGGTGGCGGCGGGCCGGCAGCGGCGGGCGACACGGGCTGCGACGACTTAGATGAAAAAACGGAATCTTAAAACACATTTTTGGTGTTTTGAGAAAAGTGTTTAATTTTTAGATTTTGTAAAGGGACAAGTCAAAAAAACGCCCCGGTTGCCAAACATATTTCTTTGTTTTTGTTGGAAAAAAAACAGAAACGACAAAAACGTCACGGTTGCCAAACGCTCCGTAAGTAATGGTGAAATTCATTTCTAAGAAAACTGGAATTTTCAAGTATTAGGAATCACAATATCATATCACTATGATATCATATTAGACAAAAGATTCACGGATAGGAAAAACTCTTTCTGACAGAAAATGAATATCATACATCAGTCATATCTCATTTTTATGTGAGAACATGTAAGTTATGTTGTATCTTGTTTTGCTTGGTATTTATGTGGATTTATTATTACATTAGTAGATGTTGCAAGGTGCAATCTGTAGTCCATTCAACGCGTGCTCTCTTGTTTAAACAATCTAATGTAAGCTGTCACTGTAGTATAGGTTGAAATTTGTACTTTTTCTTGATGAATGATGTCTCAGGAATTTGTTTTCAGGGCTATTCGGCATCCGGCAAGCGGATATGTTCAAGGAATAAATGATCTTGTCACACCATTTCTCATGGTATTTTTATCCGAGCATCTTGAAGGCGGCATGGATAACTGGTCGATGTTGTCTCTTTCTCCGGAAAATATATCTAACATAGAAGCCGACTGCTATTGGTGTCTTTCAAAATTGCTTGATGGTATGCAAGATCACTACACATTTGCTCAGCCAGGAATTCAACGACTTGTCTTCAAATTGAAGGAACTGGTTCGGCGAATAGATGGTAAGTTTTTCCCCTTAACTGATAGATTTATTAGGTACTTGATGTTATTTCTTAAGAACTCTTTGCTCCACTTTGGTAATTTATCTTTGCTGGCAGAGTACCACTTTTATCACGTGGTTTACAATATCAGGAGTTAATTTTGATCTCGCATTTGAAGGCGTCATTACTATCTTTTTTCCCTTCTGTTAAGAAACTGTATCGTATAGTTTTTGAGGAAGCATGGCTATACAAAACATTTGTTGAACAAATATAAAAAATCCGCGTAATCTTTGTACGAGTCAAATGATTTTCACTTGCTACTTAGCTTAAAGCCTCTTCTAGCTTGAGGCAGCACTGATATTTTAGATAGGATGAGCCTTTGACTAAAAAGCAATTATTATTTCTAATGAAATGCATTTTCTGTGTAATATTTTCGCCCAAAAGATCTTATCATGTTTAGTATATTTCCTGTTATAGTGGTTGATATTTAAATTTTATCTTCACAAGAACCTGTTTCAAGACACATGGAGGACCAAGGCCTCGAGTTTCTTCAGTTTGCTTTTCGTTGGTTCAATTGTCTCTTGATACGTGAGGTTGTTTTTTTTAGTAAATTTCATTATTGAAATCCTGTAATTACAGTGACAGTAACTAAGTTTTACTTCGTTATCTCTGCAGATCCCATTTCATCTTGTTACGCGTTTGTGGGATACATACCTTGCTGAAGGGGATGCATTACCAGAGTTTCTCGTGTACATATCTGCCAGTTTTTTGTTGACAGTGAGTTAGCCAGACCCTGTTCTTGTTTTCTCTGAGACTGACAAATAACTATGTTTACAAAACCACAAATTTTAGATAAGTTTCGTTGGCTTTTCTGTTTCCAAAGTGTGCTTTTTTTCTTTCTAATACACAGTTTCCACCTATTTTGTTTTGCATTTTACCAGCATTAATGACCACTAATTTAGAAACCTTATTAAATTTGAAATTCATCATGAAATACGCTTGCATTGATGACCACAAGTTTCTCAAGTTTCAAGATGAAGTTGAGAATCCTTTTGGCTGTGATCTCCCCCAAAAGACCATAGAACAAATTGTTTAAGATTTAAATATGTTCTTTCTCTACGGGTTAATTGCGGATAGACCATCTGTACTGTCGCCCCATTGCAGATGGATCCCCCATAGTTCTTTTGTTGCAGAAGACCCCCTGTACTAAAGGCAAGTTGTGGATAGACCTCAGATAATTTTTTTTCTGACTCTTTTATCATCAGGATGTCTTTTTGTCAAAAAAGATATATCTTCCTCTGGGGGTAAAAGAGTCAAAAGATTTCACTTAGGGGGTCTATCTGCAAAAATAGAACTATAGGTATCTACATGCAATTGGGTGATAGTACAGGCGGTCTATCCGCAATTAACCCTATTATTAATTTTAAAACATTTTACTTACATTTGTTTATTCGACGAGAACTAGTACATTTTCATACTCCCAGTCCTTGTTATATATTTTCGATGTTCTAATATATTGCCTATCATATTTCAGTGGTCTGATAAGCTCCAAAAGCTCGAATTCCAGGAGATGGTCATGTTCCTTCAACATCTTCCCACACAGAATTGGACCCACCATGAACTGGAGATGGTCCTATCAAGAGCTTACATGTGGCATACTATGTTCAACAGCTCGCCAAGTCATTTAGCCAATTAGAAAGTATAATCAATTTCTTTCTTCCTGGTTTCGATATAATTATTCCCTTTTTGCTCGCCTTGTATTGTTCTTCCGTTATGAGAGGGGTTTTGTTTCTTTTACTATGTCTTGCGAAGGAAAGTGAGATCTTGTAATCTTATGTTATATAATCTGTACATGTTGCGCAACTTATTGTATGCCTATTGATGCCTCTGTGGTGTGTGTATCGATGAAGTTAAGCGTTGATCAGTAGTTTACATTGTTATCTTTTCAAACATGCTTGTAAAGATTTGTTTTTTGAGAAATTTGACGATTTTCCATTTGAAGATTTTCCATGGCCATAGAGGAAAGTATATTGCTGGTTGTATCCATTATTTCAATTTCGATGAAAAATGGGAAGTTATGTATTGAATCATGCCGGCAATGTGGAAATAAATGCATGACATTGTGAAGAAATAAATCAAAGTTTTCCCCTTTTTATCATATATTTATAAGTTCTGAATTGTATGACTGTTCATTATACATCAGCCTATTATTATTATTTTTAAATATTTTGATCTTTGCTTTTGCTTTCTTTCAGTTTTTAAAATGTTAAAACCTAAGCATCTTGTTTATAATTAATGAGCTTTGCTATAGGGACCCAAAATATAGGACCAATAGGGGGGACAAGTAAGGTGTCCCCTTCCTATTGGATAATGAGTTGGCCATCATTAATGATGGCCAACTCATAATTAATTTACACAGATCAGTGGTGGCATTAATTTGCAGTTCAAAGTACGCAATTTGCATTGCGAAATTTGTTTGACTAAATTTCATGGAAGTATCAAAATTTTTGAGGGTTTAAGAACTATCATGAATTTATTTATTCATATAACTGAAAATTTCAAGTTAGCTTTATGAAAAATAAAAGTAATTTTCTGAAAAGGTTATGTAAGTACATAAAAAATGTTAACGATATTATCTGAAAAAACGCTGTAAATTTTATGACAGTTTTCTAAAATATATTGTTTGTTTATGTGCGCATCAACAACCAGAAATTAGTAGGTATCAACAATGGCCTTTACAAACATTTCTAAAATAGTGAAGAAGCCAGTGTTTAATCATAATCAATGATTTATGTAATTGATGGTTATGTTCATTTCATTTCAAACATTTTACCTACCCCGTGAATTACATTATTTTCCTAATTTACACTCAAAGAGAAGTTATAATCATCCATTAAACAAATCAATGGTTGTGAGATATAGCAATAATCTTTCTACTACCTTTTTATAGTGAAAAAGATCCGAATCCGTTTTTAATTGATTTAAGTTCATTGCATCTTTAGAGTCACATGCGCAAGTACTCTTTTCAGCATTTGTACATTACAGTTATGTTAATGACTCTCTCTCTCTCTCTCTCTAGTTAAATTAACAACTATTATAAACACCCGTGACAACCTTAATCTAAGCACATACAATAGTCGAGAAATTAAAGAGGGTTTCTTAGAAAATATTTAAAAATAGTTGAATAAGTTTGGGTATGATGTCCTTCTGAAATGCCACATTGCAGATTAATTAGCAAATCCATCTTGGTCTATGCACACGCAATTGAAAATTGATGCTTGCAAAATAATAATAATAATAACAACAGTAATAAAAATGTCATAAAGATGTTTTTTTTTTTCTTTTCTCCATGTGAGCGTTTAGTACTTTGAACTTGACCAAGTTATTAGACTTTAGACTCACTGTGGCTCGGTTATTTATCAAATTGGACAAAAATTAGTGTTGACTCGTGAAGTTGATTAATCTTGAATTTGGAATTCATATTCAAAGTCTCTGCCCATGTAACGCTTGATTTGTCTACCATTACAAGGTCTTCGTTGTGTGTCCAAAAAAATTTACAGCCGACTTATTAAAGAATAGAATCTAAATAAGTCTAGATTTTCCCTCAAATCTAATGCTTGAATATTCAAGGAGTTTCTCGGTTCGTACAACAGACACTAGGACGGAGTTATATCCCTCAATATATAATTTTTTTTAAGTACAGTAGAAAGTTCTACCCAAATAAAAAAAAACACTGAAAAAGATTCTCTTTTATCCTTCATTGTCATGTTTTTATTTTGCACCGAAATGTAAATAAGTTGGATAAAACAACATCAATCACAATTAAAAGATTAGATTCTACCACTAAGCCACTTAATTTGTATACAAAAAAAAAAATAACATTATTGGTTGGAATAGTTATGCTAATCAAAGAAGAAAAGAAAATTTGAAAATTCTA
>NC_033797.1:65915732-65924924 GCF_001876935.1 Asparagus officinalis | reverse complement strand
CTGCTTGTTTGTTATTTTGCTTGAAAGTTACAAATCAAACAGATAGCCCCTTCGAATTAAACTTCGCCAGTTCGGCAAAGTATTTTTCAAGCAAGTGTGTACGCGCTTGAAAGTCTCCTACAAATAACTAAATATGACCTAATAAAAGATGATACTGTATATTCAACTTATCGTCACTTCTTTTGTATATTCTAAAATTTCAAAGCAATTTCTTTAAAGAGGTTAATTACCCCATGAATTTTGTGGACTTGCAATACAACCCCCCCACCCAAAAAAAAAAAAAAAGAAGAAAACCCGTTGTTACGCAGTTATCCCTATAAAGTTTTGTTTCGCTAGCTTTTACGTGAAAATTTCTCATTTAATCTCCAAATTATCACCATCGATATTAACTTTCTCATGTGGCAAGAATGTAAAAAAGATGAAAATAACTCATCCATCTCAAAAAAATACCTTTTCTATTTTTAATAAAACAATATTTTTTTTATGACTAAGAAGGAATTTTTCATCTTCGTTTTCTTCTTCTTATGATTATTAGTAGCACTTTAGAATTGGTGATGCTAATATTAGAGGTTAAAGATAATTTTTTAGATGAGATAATACTGTAACTCCACAAAAGTTCATTGAGCTTTTCTATAATTAACCCCTCCTAAAAAAAGGATAATATTGGTAATTAGAAGTTCAGGTGACGGTCTCAATCCTCCAAACTAAACTATTACTTTCTCTGCTTTCTCTCACCGAGACCGACTCCAAAAGATCAATCTAGTCAATTCAGACGTCAACCCTCAGCCTTCAAAATATCACGTCACCTGCCATCAGACCACCAACTCGAACATTTCAGCGACTGATAGAAGAAATTTTCAAAATCGTCTCAACACAAATATTTTTTTTTAAAAAATCGACCCCGTTCACTTTTAATTATAGAAATCGATTCACTTTGAGTTAACTGCGGTACTAATTAGTCGGTGTTGTCAACCCCGACTAAGTAGTAGTCTGCTTATAAGTGGGGTCAGGGAGCAGGAAAAGTTTACCGCTGTTAATTAGGCTACTAATTAGTCGAGATTGGCAATCCCGACTAATTAGTACCAACTCAAAGTGAGTCGAATTTTATAATTAAAAGTAAATGAGGTCGATTTCTTAAAAAAAAAAAAATTCTGTTGAGACGATTTTGAAAATTTGTCCGCAGACTAATAATAAAGCAAAATTCCTAAGACCTGACTACAAAATCCTAGGACCAGTTCCAATTTCAAAGCAGTTGGGGGTCAACTCAAGCCCCTACAGCACACCTATAAATAGACTCGCACATCACCCTTCAAGGCTTCAGGTCTTCAACCAATTAAGCCCCAACACAAAGAGGAGGGAGAAGAAGAGAGAGAGAGAGAGAGAGAACCTTGCGGCCATGACTTCATCATCGGCATCACAAATGAGGAAGGCTTTAATTTTCATCATCGTGGCCTGCATGTTTGCTTTCAGCGTGCAGAGATCGTCGGCGATAAGGCGATCGCCGGAGGATTTCGAGAGAGGGACGTACGTGCCATTCCCGTCAACAAGTGCGACGTACGAGCGGGCGAGGGAGATCGTGGCGACATGGTTGGCGAGGTTGCCGGCCGGACCCAGCCCTGGAGGGGCCGGTCATTAGAAAGATGCTGATGTAAATAAAATATAATAAATATAATACTATACAACATACAGGTTTAATTATTTTTTCCATACTGGATATGAGTTAAGAGATAGAGATGATATCGTTTAAATATTTCTTAGTAGCTTATTTAGTGGAATGATCAGCTGTTATTTCATATTTATGTTTTGATTTTTATTTTTATTTTTTGACAAGTTTATGTATACGGATGTGATTCCAAAGATTGGTACAAGGAATTGTTTATTGCTTCACGGGAAGAAAGTAGCTTACTAATTCGTTCATTTGTCCCTTTTTTTATAATTAATTTGTGTTTTGTTTTAAGCAAATATGTGATTTTTGTATATGTGCATGTGAAAGGGCTAGCTAGCTAGCTAGCTAGGCTCACCAACTTGGTTGTTTGAGTCTAGTACCACTTTTTCTCTAGTCCGGAAACGATGTGGTCTTCTCTTCTGGACAAAAAATGAGATCAGTGATGGTGGGCAGCAGCTGTCAAAATTTTTCTATGGCGGAACAAAAATCCGTTTTCATTATTCAGTTGAGAAAGATAAATATTCAAATATTTTTATACACCAAAAACCGTATCAGTTTATTGCTCTGAATTTTAGTAGTGCTTGGAGATCGATGTTGTTGTTGTTTACTTGGACGTACGAGCGATGTATAGATTGGTCAACGCGTGCAGTCAACGATCAATTGAAGCTTGTACTCTCAAAAGTGCCACATAGAAGAACTTTGATTAAAATTAAACATCAGTCAGGATGGCCGAGTGGTCTAAGGCGCCAGACTCAAGTTCTGGTCTTCGAGAGAGGGCGTGGGTTCAAATCCCACTTCTGACAACTATTTTTTTTCCCCTAATAATTTCCCCCCTTTTTTTATTAACTCCTTTTCCTCCCTTCCTTTTATGCTTTCTTCTCCCCTCTTTAACCTCCTTTTTTCCCATACAATATTCAGATTTTAAAAAATGTGAAAAAAAAAATAAATCACAACGTTAAAACAGAGGCATTATTAGGACTAATTTTGTGCCCGATAATGTATTCAAACCTTCGTTCTAAGCATCTCCATCGTACGTGGAAAAGTTAGTAGGACGCTTAAAACTTCCTTTGACATTAACGAAAAATATATTGTAGCAAACATGTAAAACGCATACTGACGTAAGTGCATATTCACATCGCAACAGCCACGCCTTCCCTGAAATTACAGCAACTATTAAATCAACACAACAATCAGGCTTTAAAAAAAAAATCAAACAGTCCTCATAACATGCAGCCTCCTCCTCGAAAACAATTATGTTATATCTCTGAGGGGGGGAAAAAACTCGTACAGAGAGCAAAATCGTCTAACAGTAAATCTTATAGCCTTTAAAAATATTGAGTACAAATACAGCATCAAGCAGTAACCAAGGAGAATTTCTCAATCAAGTCAAGCTGTAAGTCTACAACCCATAAATCCCCAGTCTGGTCGAATCTTCCAACCAAGAACCTAATATCAGACCTCCGTTCGGTGCCCTGGTTTAAGGATCACCGCATCAAGCACGATTCGCAAAGTTCAATCAACAAGAACATGGGTGCACTTGAAACTGAAAATTTGTTCACTATCTCTAAGGTGTTTACTCAAAAATGCACTGGGTGGATCTAAAAGAAAACAAATGAACGAGGAGCATGTTCACTTTGCAGCCTTCTTTGCAGCAGGCTTCTTGGAATTTCCATCTTTCGTCTCTCCCTCTGCGGCTTTCCTCTTGTCTTTACGTTCTCTCTTCTTCAATGCACTCATATGAGCTTTAAGCACTGTTGCATAAGAAGACTGGAACTTTTGGTGCTCCTTCGCAGATAGCTGCAATTGTATTTCAAAACACGAGGAACAAAGATCAGGAGTATATTCCATAATAATACATGATAACCTAAAAGAAGACTTTGTTTACATGTATCTCAATTCGAGCAAAACAAAACCATAATAGAAATACTACTACAGTGTGTAATGGAAAAAATATATCTCATAAGAGAGCACGAGAAGGAAGAATCTGATATGCAATGATTCTAGAAGTATGGAATAAGAGAGCATGGTAACAGGACTACATGAAGTGCTGCATCTATTCTGGTCTGGTTGCATATATTGCTATAATATTCTAATATTACCACGCTTTATCTGCAAGAAAGGTAGAATGGCATTGGGGTTGGATCATCCTATCTTTTATATCAGCAAAGGTGGAAGTGACATTTGGACTGAAGTTACCACCAACGCTATCATGTTCTCATAAGTGACGATTGATGACATAAACAATTGCTAAAAAAATATCTACATCTGGTATATATTTTGCAGGCAGCTTCTTGTAACCCTCATGTAGCTTGAAGATGATCACCATGCAAGGCTACGCCAGAAGTCCAGGGGGAACCACCTTCAATTGAGTATTGCCAATATTTGACGTCAAAAGCAATCAATATTCCTAGTCTACTCTTTTTTAAGCACATATCCTCCCCAGTCTCCAAGTTGCTATTAATTCCTCCTCCACAAAATCGAGGCATCTAGCTTGCACATATCAGGCCTTCCTCTTTATTTTCTGAGCAGTGCAGTGGACAAGTTGATATTCCCAACTATAATCATTTCAGAAATACTTGACGTTTTTCAAAATCCTTGTCTTGTCAATTTCCCACATCATCCAGCTGTTTAGGTTAAAAATTCGCATTCAAATTCTCCTGTTTATAATAAACAGGAGCATACTAACTTCTGCAAAGAACAAAACAATCTTCTGGAAAGAACAATAACCATGCGACAATAACACAATATTAGGTTCCACAATCTTCTGGAAAGAACAAGCCATGACACATTTGATTATGCCACCTATGCATGACTAAAATGTTAATCGAGAGATCTAACAAAAATGAGAATAAAGAATTATGACTAAAGTCAAATTTCTTTTGTCTCCTATTTTCAGTAATCCATGTTGAACTCAATTCAATGAAAGCTCTAGTCCAAAATCTAGAGTAATCCGGACATGACATTAATAAATACTAGCGTAAGACCTCCTGAAGAAACGCTGTAATGCAGAATAATAATTTCTCCAGATTATACTATGTTACATTCGCAGAAGCCGACTGCAAAAACATAACCTGAACCTGAACACACTGATCTTTATTTTGTCCAATCGTTACATCCAGTCAATGTGAGAAGCCTTGACAGCTTGCCACACCTCAACAATCTGTTCCTTCTATGCCCAACCATGAATATTAGGAGTTCAGAATTCCTTCCTACGATAAAGGAGTTAAATGAGTTGAAAGGTATTAAGTGCAGATTTTAGTATGCGGACTAAACAACAAGTCGCCAACACATGCTAAGTTGCTAACCACGATACACAAGATGGCAGCTAACTAAATGAAACAACTAACAAAAGTGTGCAGGACCCCCAGAATTAAAAAAAGGGTTAATTAAAAAGTATTAAGTAACAGATTTTAGTATCATGACTAAACAAAAGGTGGTGAACCAATGCTAGCCATGAAACATATGATTCAGCTAATTAAATGAAAACAACCACATAAAAGTGTACTGGACTCCCAGAATTACAAGAGGTTTATGTCAAAACCGTATCTTTTTCCACCTTGTTCTCTTAACTAAAATGGAAACATGCAAATAAATTTATTCCTCCAAAGAAGAAATTCACTGGTTTCTGGGCTACAGCAAATGTCAATGAAGGAATGACATACTTATTTCATAATTTATGTATATGGAAAAGTTGGCTATTCAAAAAACTTATAGGTTGAAAAATGCTATGCCAGTCTATTCATGAGGGCAACACAAAAGACGACTGTTCTTTATTGAAGACGATGATTATGATATAAGGTTTTACAGCTCAGATCAACTATGGGGGGGAAAAAGCTTTCAAGCACTCCATTAACTTTTTAAGAGAGAACATTTCCGGATCTAGGTAATACGACGTTCAGAAAAACCAAGATAAAAATATTACACTAATTTGAATCTTCAATCCACATTTTTGGTAATCCAGTGAAAACCTCATGCAACCAAATATTAGGCTCCCACATTCATGTGAATAGGCAAGATGATGACATGGTTTTCTGAGAGAATTGCACTCAACGTTCAAAAACAAGCCATCACCAAATGGAAATGGATTCCTCAAATGCGCATAACTTATATAGAAATTAGGTCAAAACCACCACTCTTAAAACTCACCCTAATAGCTAACATATGACAAAGAAGGTTGAACAAGCAACATTACTTTGGCATTCTACACAAGTTCAACTGATATGATGTGACCACCAAAGAGAGCATTTTACATTCCTTGTTAACATGTCAGCACATCAACATGTTGGAAAATATGACAAGAGTGACTAAGTAACTAACATAGAAAATATATAACAAAAAAAAATAGAAGTGAAATTGTCCCAACAAAATAACATAAGTAAATGTTATAAATGAAAGCATACCGAGGTGGAGATGGTCTTCTTCCCATCAGTGGCACGGACAAGGCACCTATACTCAATGGCTTCCTCATTAGTTTTCATCTTGTTTATCCTAGCCTTGCATTTCATAGATGCTGACATGTAAAAAAAATTGTCAGGAAAATAATTGAGTAAAAGAGAATGGTCACTCATAAAAGAAGAAACTATATCAAATCATGAAAAAGGGAAAAAGAAGTTACTAACTTACAGCGTTTAAGGGTGACCCAGACAGATCCTTTCTCTTTGGTCCTCTCATACATACTTGTAAGCTCATTCAGGAATGGATCTGGTTGCAGAAGAACCTGGAATAGAGATAAAAGTATTTCAACCCTCTACATCATAGAAAACAGCTGCAAAACTGAAAGTTCAAAATAACATGATGATAGTTGGTAACCATGACAGACTTTCTTCAAGACTCTGGATTTTTCTTTGCCTATTGAGCTATCCTTTTAGTAAATGTTGTATTTTGAGTTAAGTCGTCTGACTCTTTAAAGGAGTATCTTGGATGTAAGAATTCTTGCATAAAAGCAGTATTTTGGAAGATCTACTATTTTTACATCAAATTAACTGCTCTTATGTGGCTTAACCAAAATAGGATCTGATCAAGGAGGCACCCTTGAAACTGGGGAAGTAAAAAAGGAACGGTGCACTTAGGTAGATATTGAACCTAACAACAACATGTTATAATGGTCATCCATTTACAAAATGTTACAATCAGTGCAATAAGATAAGGAAAAGATAGAGGGAAAATGAGTTAAACTCTGCTGTACAGAACTTGACAGTAATCATTTACAGCTGTTGTTTCCTGCCTACTACATAGATCACTCAAAAAGAAAGTTTTATTGTGTTATGGTACTGCCATTAAAATGAGAGACCCATTTCCTTGGGCACCCCATAAATCTGTTTTACGTGAACCCTATCAAAAGTTTGACAAAACCCTTACAAAACTCATTTAATCAGAAAGCAAGAAGCTTTCATATTTGTCCTCAAATTATGATCACCACAAGGTTAAGGTATGTGTTATGCTTATCTGTTTCCAAAGATGCAAATCATGTGAATCCAATTTCTTATAAATACATCTCTACTCCATTTAAGTTAGCATTGCAGAAGAATTTGAGAATTGCATATATCTTCTACTTAAGACTACAATGGTGATTATGCGTATAAAGTGTAGCAAATGTGCACTTACATGATACAAAATCAAGTGGAAGCAAGAAATTCTTAGGAGCACACCACGAGTTCATTTAATTTAGTCTTTTTCAGAAAACTTAGGCTTATATTCACCTATGTTTAAAGGACATTTTTAAAATGGTGTTTATAAAATGTCTTGTGATGCTAACTATTGAAGACAAGAATCAAGGTAATATCCTACGATTTGATGTTAGCAGGGAAAAAATTAGAATTTCTACAGCCGTTTACATGCTAAACTTGTTAAGTCAATTTCTAACGAATTCTGATAGCACAAATTCTCCTCCTACTCAAAACACCAAAAATTATAGGAAAAAAAGAATTGTTTCCAACATTGATCATAAATAAACCAAACCAAAAGTCCAAGATTGCAATGTAAATTACGAGATAAACCCTAAAGATTCATGCTACTGATAAAAAAGTAGTAATCAGACACTTGGAACTAAAACAAAACAACCAAACAGCAAGAAATAAACGCAAAAAAAAAGATTCAAAGAATCAAGAATCGACAAGAAACTAGAGATAGAAACCCTAAAAATCTAAATCTAAATTAACAAAATCAGAATTAAAATTACAAACAAAAGGGAAAGATTCAAGCGATCGAAGCAAAAGACTAAAGAATTACCATTTTCAAATTGAGTTTGAGTACTTGATTGATCAATGGGAAATCAGTTTCTCTCTTTTAGCGACGATGAGGTCTCAAGAGAAATTGCCGAGATCGAGGAAGAAAGAGGAGTGTTATAGAGTGGGGTTTTTTTAGGGTAAGTTGTCCCGCGAGTCACCGAGAGATTGCTGTTTTGAGTGTTTCCTTGACTCCTACGCTCAGAAGTACTTACGGGTCTTGGGCTTCTTTGTGGAAAGTTGGACCCATCAAGATCCAAACCCGCTAGTGTACTGGTCCCTTTTCCATATTATCCACTCTTTTCCATATTAGCCCCTTTAACCTTTCATATTCATCAGAAAGATAGTTTAAAATAGTTTCGTATAAATCTAAAGTTGAACTTCACCGTCGTACGAACCAGTAGCGGAGCCAGAAATTTCAGTAAGAGGGTCCCAGAAAAGGATCCGGATCCTCTCCTAATGAGAGGCTTCTTAATATCTCCTAATGAGATCTTGACCATTGATTTATCAATCAAAGGTCAAGATCTTCTCATGCACAAAAGTAGGGGGGGAGATAAGGATAAGATCTTGGCCTTTGATTGATAAATCAAAGGCCAAGATCTTCTTATTAGGAGATATTAGGAGAGGATTCATTAAGAGAGGATCCCAATTCCCCAGAAAAAGGTTAAACCATCATCACCTACGAGAGTAGAAGATATTAGACCTTTTTTAATAAATTGTTTCGTAATTGAGTCACCATGTTCGCCCTTACATCTTTCATATTTTGAATTAATCCCACAAATCATGGAAACCTCTATAAGATCCCTCAATCATTGACTTATTTTTAAATTTGTCCCTCCACTGAAGAATATAAATAGTGATTGGAGAGATCAAGATTGAAAAAAATTTGTATGGGCATTGGAGGAGCTACTAGTCCACAATAATAGATTTTACTTGGTAATCCTTCCAACTGTTACTTCTGCTCTTGATTGTAGGGCTTAATTTTAAAATAGATTAATAATTGAGTAACCTAATAGGAATATTTGGGGGGCTAACTTTAAAATAACTCAATAATTGTGGGGTCTAATAGTAACTTCCATGATTTGAGGGGCCAATTCAAAATATGAAATGGGTTTTGGTCTGAAATGTGTTTTAGTAATTAAAAAAAAATCTTTGAAGTGACATTTCCAAGTGTTTTTAGAATGTTTTGGTCTGAAATGGGTTTTCTAAAAAATCTGACGTGACACCCTCATTTCTTTAAATCAGAAAACGAAACAAACGTATGATTTAAAAATCGGTTGAAATCAAAATCCTACGTAACGG
>NC_033797.1:65867635-65915722 GCF_001876935.1 Asparagus officinalis | reverse complement strand
ACAAACAGGCCTATAGTGGAAAAGTTCATTAACCTCATATTAGACGGATCGAGGTTCACAATCTACTAGCCATAAAGAGTTTGGGTTTCAATATATATAATTAAAAAAAGAACAAAACAAAACAACCCTCACTCGGCAAGAGCATGTTTTTAAGCAAAAAAATTATGAATCTCAACTCTCACCATAATTTTAAGTTATGGTGCAAAATGGTCCTTTGACAAAGCAAAATTGCCATAAATCATGACCTTGTTTAGAGTATGGCATTTCACAAAAAGAATGATATTCCATATTGTTGATTATAGAAAACATGTGACTATGGGAGGAAACAACCAAATAATTAACAAATAGTTGGTTAATTGTTTGACTAACTATTTGGTCATATTTGATTTGGAAGTTCATTTAACACTAAACAAATAATATTTAGTATTCGAGTTCATTAACAAATATAATTTAACTAAATGTATATTCGATTCATTTGCTTATCAAATATTCATTTAAAATTTGAGCACTCATAATTTGTATTGTTACACATATGATGTTATATCTTCAATCCGCTTATACTTTCTACTTAAATTCTATATACTAATTTTGAGAGCCTTAAAATCTTAAATAAGTTTTCTAATGAAATATTCAGATAAAATATATATACATCATAACTATATAATAATTGTCACTTATGAATTTAAATACTATTTAAAAATTAAGTTCTTTAGCAGAATAAATATATTTTTACATTCGATAAATATTCATAAATATTTATCAAATACCTAGTATTCGAATTCGACCTCGAAAAACTCTAGACATGGATATTCGAGTTTGGGTTCGTATTCGATAATTTAAGAGAAATACAAATACGAATATCTTAGCATTCTATTCAATTCATTTATTTACCACTCCTACACGTAACCCCTGAAAATGATATTTCCCCTCAAATAACTTTACTTTTAAGGATTATAAATACCACAATTCATAGGAAATTTATAATAAAAGGTTAACAGAAGTTTTATTTATTTATTAGTATTAGTATTATTTTATTTTATTTGATTTTGGTGACAACAAAAAGTTAACAGGATAGATACGGCAACGGTGCAAGTGATCCATAAAACTACTCCATGAAGTGTTTTTTATTTTTCTCCATGAACTGTTAGTCCAAAGAAATTCCCACAGGCAAAACATAGAAACTAAACATTGCACATCATCAATTTACATTATTTATGGGGAACAAATCAGAACATTAATTATTAACTTATACCTACATCATGTACATTTAAATCTGCATCTTCTTGTTTTCTTGAAGCTGGATGGCTGCATCAAAGCCAAATTCTTTTCCAGGAACAAATATTTGTTCAAGCTCTTCATAGCTCTGCTCAACTCTCAGATCCTTGCTGACCTTTAAACCTTCCTGTAGCATTGCAAAATGACTCATTATACCTATAATTTAAATAGAAAACATCTTTTGAAGGTTCAGAAGATCGGTACACTGATAGCAACATCATAGTTTTAAATTAGCAACTTATTGCAATTCTAGTAACACATACTATGACGATTCTTAGCTCAGTTTTTTTTTTCAAGTTACCAAGAAATGTTTTCATCTCATAGGACCTTTCTATATGCATCAGTAGAGAGAGGAAAAATCCACTTTAAGGTGATATTAATTCCTAAGGAAGCGAGGGAAAGAAAAACGATGGAATCAATGAATTGCATTCCTGTGTTTTTTTACCAGTTATTTATCTCCTTCTTTATCCTTTTCCCCCCAACTCTTCTCTAATGAGGGGCCAAAAGAAAATTTTCCATCTTCCTAGATTGTTAACTAGCCATTCACCAGTAATTAAGTAGCAAAAGGAAAAAGTATTTCCTTTATAGTAATGGTAGCAAGTAATTTGCAATACAAGAAAAATAAGCAGTACCTTTGCGACGCATTCAGCTGTAGTGGAATTGATAATTTTCTTGATTGAGTGCTTAATTAACTTTGGACGGTCCAAGAATGTCAAGGAGGATATCTTTAGGGATCTAAAGTCGAAGAAAACTTCAGTTTGCATGAATACATAAATTAGATAAAGGCGATGGTTCGAGTAGGTAACTTACACCGGTGTATTACCTGAATTTCAAATTGTTCGTGATGCATAGGGAAACACAAACCAAGAATAACAGGGTTAGTTATCTTCTAATAAGTTCCGATAAACAAGATTATCATTACAGAAGAATAAGTAAAGCAAAGAATTTGAAGCATGGAAAGAGCATAAATGATAAATCCGTAAATTGCCTAAAAGAGTCAATTTAGTAAAGGATATTAAGGGGAAATGGCAGAATATATTCTGTTCATGGAGGAATGCCAAAAGAAAATAATACTCTTACAAGATGCTATACAGATCCTATACGAATTTGGATCCTCTCCACTACCAAATCTAGCACTCGCCATACCCCCGATGAATTGAATTCATTACTAATTTGCACTCAAAGAAAAAATCACAATTATCCACTAGATAATAAATGATTGCCATAAGGTAGTGCCGTAGTGGTCTCTCCACTATTTTCTTGGCAGTGGAGAGGATCCGGACCCATGTTAAGCAATCTTCTGTAGATACATAAAAGGAAACCGACTGCCTTTGAGTACTTGCACAAGGGAGAAAATTAAAATAGTACTAATTCCAACATAAGAAAAATATCATAATCTCAGTCAAATTTTTGAAGATACCGCTGAATGATGAAATCGTTTTAGGTTGTGAGGCATGATCACATCAGTATCACATTATCTTCCTCCAAGCAACATACATATTTGACTTCGATCAAAAGTATGTGAAATAACTAAAAGCAAGCAAAGGTACCTCCTTTCAATCTTTTAAAACCAGGAATAGGTTGTGCAGCCTCTACTAGCTTGGAGAAAACATCATCGAAGATAGCTTGTGTCTTTGAACCAGATGCATCAACTCTCACCTGCTCTTTTATAAGCACATTGCATCAGCTGATGTTCTGATTAAGAAAAACAGGATAGTAGGCCACCTTCATGAAATCGAACAACTATATACCATGTAAGAATTCTATTCTTGAACTTTATCGCAATAAAATGAAATGAAATTACAACAAACATTATAATACCTTTATATCTCTATCTTCATGTGTAAGAGCAAAAACTGTGAAGTCCTTAGATTGAGACTTGGAGTTGGTATCATGTCGAATTTCCAAACCTAATGTGAATTTAAATCAGGATATAAACAGATTATAGAAGCTTAATGAACAGACAATCATTAGGAGATACACGGGGATGACATTATTATTATTATTTTATTGCTTTTCTTTTGTCTTGGGGGTGGGGGGTGAAAAAAAATACATGCCTGGAGATGCTGCACAAACAAGGCTGAAGTACCTGTTACAGATGTTGCGGAGAAAGCATCAGAAGTTTATATAACCTAATAGAGAACTTATTCTCCTAAATTTTGGGTTTCAGATACAAGTATGAATGGTAAACAGAGTATTTACTGAACCGTAAGAAAATACTACCTAAAATCATATATATCAACCAGGAGGAAAGGAAACAAGGATTAAACTTATACAGTTACAATGATATAACATAGAGTTGATCATCCATAGACATTCTCTGAGGATTTTCTGCGGTTCTGGATGGATACTGGAATCAAGGTTTTAAATATCGGATATCGGGGAAATATCGGATGGCCAAAATTCATATCGGATTGCGGATATCGGGGAAATATCGGGGATATGTGGTAAATATCGGAATGCCATAATGAATGTTTGCATACATAGTATAATGCATTAAAATGTAATCTCAACATATGTAATGAAATTTAAGCATACAAAATATGAGTAATATATGTTTAGGATCACTAATCAACCTTCTAAAACAAACAAAAGTGCGAAGCAACGTTGCAACATTCGATCTACTTTTTTTAGGGCAAAATGTCATTTTGATATAATGGGGAAATCTTGATATCTCGCCCAAAAATTCCAAACACGGTATATTATTTTGCAACAAGCTATATAAAAAGATATATTGGTCCACATATCGGCTAATATATCGGCCATATCGGGGATTTATCACTCAAAATAGCCAAAAAGCGGTAAAGTATATTTAAAGACCATATCGGTTGCGGCAAGCCCTGTAAAAGGATATATCGGGGGATATATCGGGCCATGTGGGGGATATTTAAAACAATGACTGGAATAGAAGAATATTTCCTATTATAAACTGTAAGAAGCCTTTAAAGCTTTCAAAATTCCATCTATTCCAATCCAAAAGTTGTGTCAAGAATTACATCAGAAATCTCATTTTGGTATAATTGCTCCAGTAGTTTGTCAGTGATTAAGTCATAAGTCGCGTGGCAGGATACGTATCTTTCAAAGCCAACCATGCACAAAGAAAGATGAAAGGTAAAAGATTGAAAAAAGAAACCTAGTTTGCCTCATCTTCTCTAAAAGCTAACGTGTCAAGATAACAGTGGAACAACAAGAATATTATAGAGAGTGAAAAAAGGAGAGATAGTTCAATCATATAAATCTAATTACTGTAAAAATGTAAAACCAAGGAAGTGTTGCATTACAAGTAAAAAAGAAAAATAATTCCTATGTTAAATGAAAACATTGAACTTTAAAATATTCCTCACCTTCTATGATGTTCCTCAGAAACATTTCTCATATAATTAAAGATTCTCGTCTTCTGCAAGGATTGAACTCTAGTATGAAAGTGTATTCGTTGTTATCGACCCGTTGTCTGCAAAAAAGAAGTCCTCAGACAAAACTAAGGAATAGTCATTGATATGTTAGCAATTTCTCTTTTAGTGTAGGAGCTGCCCATAAGAGCGTTTCTGTCGGGACCTACTCAAAAAATAGCTAATGTATACTGTTCTACACAAACATAACAAATAATGGAAGAGATAGGTCAACTGTATATTTATGACTACATGTAACGAAATTTTATATATGTTAGCAGCAAAATAGTTATATATGTTAGCAACACAACAGAATAATACGCGCCCCGGAAGGAATAAATGAAAATGAAAGAGAAAACAACGACAGAAGCACAAGAATTTAACAAGTTTCAACAATCAATGTGATTACCTACGTCCTCGGAATATACCATAACAATTCCACCACTAATCAACAAAGATTACAGTCAATCTCTAAAACCCTAATCACGTCCCTTTCTCGACTCTATTTTTTCTATTTTTTTGACACAACTTCAACATGCGGCTGATTATAGCATAGGGCTTCAGTCTATAAGGCCGCTGCCAGAGTAGGCACGTTCAATTCTAGGTCCCAGTGCTATGTTTTCTCCATGTAAATCAGGTTTCAGAAACAACAATGCCCCCTAACCATCTCAATTAAACTCTTCAGATTAAAATAAATATATGCCTATTTTAACTGAAGAGAATGCTTTCTGCATTGAGTTCGTAGAATTACTACAACCAAGATTTGGTCAAGAGAAACAAAAATTCGACGAGAAGAGGTAGAATACCTTCTGCTTTCAGATAGCTCCTTTTCAAGTTAATCACAATTTCTCTTTTAGTGTAGGAGCTACAACAGATGCTCCAATTTCAACAGTGTGACGAAGGCATACTAACAAGCAATCTAACAGTACCTGTATTTACCTTCAAATCAACATTGACTTTGCTGTAATTGTCTTAGATGTATAATTATCACTGCTCTCTCCCAATCATTATCATCACTAACCTCAAATTGGACTAGGAATGAACAAGAAAGGGGAAGAAAATAAAGCACTTTTACTCGCCATAATAGGTATCAAAATCTTACTGCAGATATTAGGGGGGAAACTCTATAGTTGCATGCATAAGTGCAATCCCATTACACACAATAAGAAATTAAATAATAAACCTCTAACTACTAGAAGCAATTGATGTACATGTCTTATGTGCGTATTTTCATCAGAAAAAGCTCTGAATTCAAGAAAAAAGTGTTGGTTTCGGGAGTGGAGAACCAAACCTGGAGTCAAAATCACAAACTGCACAGAAATTCCCTATCGGTCGACCGACACAAGCCCATCGGTCGACCGATGTACCTTCTGCTTTCAGATAGCTCCTTTTCAAGTTAATCACAATTTCTCTTTTAGTGTAGGAGCTACAACAGATGCTCCAATTTCAACAGTGTGACGAAGGCATACTAACAAGCAATCTAACAGTACCTGTATTTACCTTCAAATCAACATTGACTTTGCTGTAATTGTCTTAGATGTATAATTATCACTGCTCTCTCCCAATCATTATCATCACTAACCTCAAATTGGACTAGGAATGAACAAGAAAGGGGAAGAAAATAAAGCACTTTTACTCGCCATAATAGGTATCAAAATCTTACTGCAGATATTAGGGGGGAAACTCTATAGTTGCATGCATAAGTGCAATCCCATTACACACAATAAGAAATTAAATAATAAATTTCTAACTACTATAAGCAATTGAGGTACATGTCTTATGTGCGTATTTTCATCAGTGAAAGCTCTGAATTCAAGAAAAAAGTGTTGGTTTCGGGAGTGGAGAACCAAACCTGGAGTCAAAATCACAAACTGCACAGAAATTCCCTATCGGTCGACCGACACAAGCCCATCGGTCGACCGATGTGAAGCCAAGAAAAACTACAGGAGTTTTGGGTCGGTTGACCGACGGGCTTGCCCCGGTCGATCGAAAAACGTGCACGAGAACCCTGTAGAAAACAGAGTTCTGGACGGTCGGCCGAAGCTGCTATCGGTCGACCGATGGTGATCAACCAGTCGACCGATGCAATGCTATCGGTCGACCGAAGTCGAGCCTGACAGTTTCTGATTCGGGTTGGATTCTGTTTTTGGGTTGTGTATATATATGTTTACTAAAATATTTTTAGGGTTATGTGAGAACGTCTTTGAGAGGGTTTTGACGGTATTTTGAGATCAGAGATCTTAGAGAGAGTGTGGCCTATTACGAGCATTGTAATCTTCTTCAATTAATCAAAACTTTCTGTAGCTCCCGAGAACGTAGGCACGTTTGCCGAACCTCGTTAAATCTGATATTTTCTTCTTTTGTTCGTTCTTTCTTGTAAGTTTTCTTTTATTTGCTGTGATTTCTTACTTGCCTACTCTTGACATAAGATCCGAAAGGGCACGGATTGTCGTTTGTGTGTTCAACCCTAACAACTGGTATCAGAGCTTCGTTCGACAAAAGTTTGTGTTTTGAAAGAGATGGCAGAAGAAATCAAATCAAAGATCGAGAAGTTTGACGGATAAGACTTCGCCTACTGGAAGTCACAGATGGAAAACTATATATACCAGCAGAATCTTTACCGTCCGTTGATGGAAAAAGCTAAAGGAAAGAAGAAAGAGGAATCAGACGAGGACTGAGAAATACTGAATCGGAAGGATCTAGGGCAGATTCGGTTGTCGCTTGCTAAATCGCTCTCATAATATTTTGAAGGAGAAGACGACGGTGGGGCTTATGAAAGCGCTCGTGAAGATGTACGAGCAACCGTCAGCCACAAATAAGGTGCATCTCGTCAACACACTCTTTAACCTCAAGATGGTAGAATGATACTCCTTCATGTTGCATCTCAGCGAGTTCAACACGATCGTTGATCAACTTATCTCCATCGACATCACATTTGATGATGAAATACAGGCCCTATGGATTCTATCACAGTTATCGGATAGTTGGACAGATTACGTGACCGTAATTAGCAACTCGACGGGGAAGGAGAAGTTAAAGCTGAGCGAGATTGTCAGCATGATTCTATCCGAGGAGGTTAGAAGAAAATCGTCTGAATCAGAAGGTTCAGGCAGGAGGCTCATATCGTGCAAGATGCTTTGATCCTTGCTATGGACAGCGACTCCAACTCATAGGTTATTGATTCATGAGCCTCATTCCATACCACTACTAATAGAAAGCTTCTTCGGAACTATATAGCAGGGGACTTTAGAAAAGTATAATTGGGGGACAACGAGCCTTATAGTATTATTTAAAAGGCGACATGCAGATTCAGATGAAGGGTTCTAAGTTGAATTTGAAGAACGCCAGATATGTACCGAAACTATCGAGGAATCTTATTTCGTTTGGCCAGCTTGGAACGAAATGCTATGTTTCAACATTCACCGGGGATTCGTGGAAGATCTCCAACGGTACTATGATGGTTGTCCGCGTTAACAAAACATGAACTCTCTACCTTACTTCACATGTGAGTGACACCCTCGCAGTTGTAACTGGCAAGGAGAGTGCAGATCTGTGGTACAGTAGGCTGGGACACATGAGTGAGAAGGGTATGAAGATTCTACACTCACAGGGAAAGCTAACCCGCATCGATTCAGTTAAAATTGGTGTTTGCGAGGATTACATCTATAGAAAGCAGAAGAGGGTCAGCTTTCCGAAAAGTAAAAGACCACCTAAAGATCAGAAGCTAGAGCTTGTCCATACAGATATTTGGAGTCCAGCTAGCATATCTTCTCTTGGCGGTTCGATGTATTATGTCACATTTATCGACGATCACTCGAGGAAGGTGTGTGTATACTTCATGAAGCACAAGTCAGAGGTGTTCGGGATCTTCAAAAAGTGAAAAACCATGGTAGAGAACGAGACAAATCTGAAAATGAAGTGTCTGAAATTAGATAATGGTGGAGAATATGAGTTGGATGAGTTTAAGAAGTTCTGTGGTCTAAACGATATTCGTTTAGAGAGGACTACTTCAGGGACACCGCAACAGAATAGCATTACAGAGAGGATGAACAGGACGTTGACAGAGTGTGAGAGGAGCATGCGTTTACATGCAGGTCTACCTAAGATGTTTTGGACGGACGTGGTGCATTCGACAGCTTATCTGATTAATCATGGGCCATCGATTTCATTAGATTTTAGGATTCCAGAAGAGGTTTGGAGTGGTAAGAAGATTAATCTCTCACATTTATGAGTATTTAGTTACGTGACATATGTTCATATCAGTGACCATGTCAGGGACAAGCTAGAAGCTAAGTCACAGAAGTATACATTCATTGGATACGATATTGATAAGTTCAGATATCGTATTTGGGATGAGAAGAATAGGAAAATCATCAGGAACAGAGATGTGATATTCAATGAAGAGGTGATGTACAAGGACATGGATAATACCAATGATAGCCAAAGCAGTGGGAGCAGCACTAAGGATGTATGTGGATCTGAGTACATGGATTTGGAAGAACTTCTAGATGAGAGAGACGGTGTCAGTTCTGACCGAAAAACGAAAAAGACTCCAGGTACAGAGACTACTACCCATGACGTGGAGCTTAGGAGGTCATTCAGGATACCCAAATTGATTCCCAGATATCTTTCATCACTTGATTAATTACTTTTGACAGATAGTGAAGAACCAGAATGCTATAAGGAGACTATGTAAGTTAGTAAATCTCAGCAGTAGGAATATGCGATGCAAGAAGAGATGAATTCTCTCCACTCGAACGAGACATGGGAGTTAGCCCAACTACCTGCACAGAAAAAACCTTACATAATAAGTGGGTCTACTGAGTCAAGCAGGAGAGTGATGGAAGTAAGAGGTACAATGCCAGATTAGTTATGAAAGGGTTCCAACAGCGGGAAGGAATGGACTATACGAAAATATTTTCCCCCGTCGTGAAGTTTACAACCATTAGAATGATGTTGAGCTTAGTAGCTACTAAAAATTTCTATCTTAAACAGTTAGATGTGAAGACTATCATTCTTCGTGATGAGTTGGATGAAAAAATCTACATGAAGCAACTTGTTGGCTTTGTAGAAGAAGAAAAAAAAGAGATGGTGTGTAAGCTCAAGAAAAGCTTGTATGGTTTAAATCAGGCTCCGAGAAGTTTGAAACAGGTTCCAAGATAATGGTATAAAAAGTTCGATAACTTCATGCAGAGCAATGGCTATGGAAGATGCAATTCAGATCATTATTGCTACTTCAAGAGGTTCAAGTCTAGCTATATCGTGTTATTATTATATGTTAATGACATGTTAGTTGCAGGATCGTATTTAGAAGAGAAAAATAAATTAAAAAAGCAGCTAGCGAAAGAGTTTGCTATGAAGGATCTGAGTACAACGAAGTAAATTCTTGGATGTGAATCAGTCGAGATGAATCCGAAGGGACGTTGAAGTTGAGTGAGGCTGAATACATCGAGAATGTTCTTCAAAGATTCAACATGGAGAATGTCAAGCTCGTTGACACGCCCCTTAGAAGTCAATTCAAGTTATCTGAGGAGCAATCGCCCAAGACAAATACAGAGGGGAAACATATGAGCAGAGTGTCATATTCATCAGCCATTAGTAGTCTTATGTACGCAATTGATTTGCACAAGGTCGGATATCACCCATGTAGTAGGAGTTATGAGCAGGTTTGCAAGCAATCCAGGGAAACAACATTGGAAGACCGTGAAGTGGATATTATGATACTTAAGAGGAACTACGAATATGTCACTGTGTTTCAGGAGGAAGAAATTGATACTATAGGAATACGTGGATGCAGATTTCACTGGTGATCATGATACGAGGCGAAGTACCATGGGGTATGTTTATACCTTAGCATCGACAGTAGTGAGTTGGGTCTCATGTTTGCAGAAGATAGTAACATTGTCCACGACTGAGGCAGAGTATGTCGCAGTGACTGAAGCCAGTAAGGAGATAATTTGATTGATCGGGCTCTTTATTGTGATAGCCAGAGTGCTATACACATTGCCAAGAATCCAGTATATCACGCTAAAACGAAGCACATCAATGTACATTACCATTTCATATGCTCGCTGATAGAGGATGAGAAGTTACAGTTGGAGAAGTTTTGGGAAGCCAAAATCCTGCAGATATGTTGACGAAAGCAATGATTATCGAGAAACTAGAGTTGTGCGTAATTTTAGTTGACCTTCACGCGTAGGAGACGAAGGCGAAGCCACACTAAGAGGATAGACGGGATTGCCACGATGATATTGTTTGAAGAATAGAATTTTTCCGGGTAGGAGAAGATGTTTGTGAAGATGGCGGAAGTTCAGGTGAGCTCGTTAATAGCAGTTTGATCTCCAAGTAGGAGATTGTTGGTTTCGGGAGTGGAGAATCAAACCTAGAATCAAAATCACAAACTGCACAAAAATTCCCTTATCGGTCGACCGACACAAGCCCGTTGGTTGACCGATGTGAAGTCAAGAAAAAGTACAAGAGTTTCAGGTCGGTCGACCGATGGGCTTGTCCCGGTGGACCGAAAAACGTGCACGAGAACCCTGTAGAAAACAGAGTTTTGGACGGTCGACCAAAGCTGCTATCGGTCGACCAATGGTGATCAACCGGTCGACCGATGCAATGCTATCGATCGACTGAAGTCGGGTCTGGCAGTTTCTTTATTCGGGTTGGATTCTGTTTTTGGGATGTGTATATATATATTTCCTAAAATGTTTTTAGGGTTATGTGAGGACGTCTTTGAGAGGATTTTGACGGTAATTTGAGATCAAAGATCTTAGAGAGAGTGTGACCTATTGTGAGCATTGTATTCTTCTTCAATTAATCAAAACTTTCTGGTGTGGCTCCCGAGGATGTAGACACGTTTGCCAAACCTCGTTAAATCTGACGTTTTATTTTTTTTTCGTTCTTTCCTGCAAGGTTTTTTTATTTGATGTGATTTCTTGCTTGCCTACTCTTAACACAAGATCCGGAAGAACACATGTTGTCGTTTGTGTGTTCAACCCCAACAAAAAGGAGATTAGTTGTGTCAAAATGAGGGTAACTCAAGTTCTATAATTTTGAATGATAAATTGATTTTGAAAGGAAAGAACCAAAATTTTTAGAGCTAATGGATTCAAATCAAAACAAGATTGAAACTTGATAGTCTATCATACCTCAGGATTCAAACCCATGAAGAGAGTTCTAGCAGCCGCCTCCATCTGCTCTCTCTCTCTCTCTCACTCCCAAAAAACCCCAAATAAAATAGAAATACGAACAGTGCCACTCTATCTCCAGCTTACGCTGAGGGCAGTCGTTCCGCTGGAACCGTTTAAGGGACAAATTTTCAAAACCGACCACTTTGGGATTTTAATTGCAAAAAACGACCCATTTCAATCTTATTTATAAAAACCGACCCAGTTGGTTGAAACTGGGTCGGTTTTTAAAAAAAAATTTCCCAAACTTCACGGGAGTTCAACTCCCGTGAAGTTTTGTTATGAGAAAAACTTCACGGGAGTTCAACTCCCGTGAAGTTTCCCAAAAAAAATTACAAAAACCGACCTGTTTTCAGCCCCTGGCTGAAAACAGGTCGGTTTTTGTAAATATTTTCAAAACCGGTTGTTTTTTGCAATTAAAAACCCAAAAGGGTCGGTTTTGAAAATTTGTCCACCGTTTAAGCTTACCATGTTGCGCTGTCTACCCCTGGACATCATCGTAAATAATAGAAAGTCTGGGCGTGTTTCGGTAGCAGTTCAGATAGAATAGAGCAGCTGCGCCTGGAGAAGCCCGTTACTTCGTTGCTGGGGTTTTTGGGAGAAATGGCTGCGATGTCGATGACAGTATTATATGCGAAGCTCCCTTTTCAGCGAAATCACTCGCTTCTTAACTATCGAGTATTTTCTTTTCCTATTTTGGCATTTGTTTTGCTTTTTATTCATGATTAATTATGCATTTTAATTTTCCAACAGAACCAAGTTATCACACTTTTTCTTTGTTTATTTTGGGTTTCGTTTTATACGTCAAACTTGAGAAGGAATACAGTTGATTTCAACCTGTAATGGTGACTTGTAAATAGATTGAAAGGTCATTATGTTCCCTAGAAGTCTAGACTCCTTGAAGTTTGGGAAAAACTAGAACCCCCAAACTTTGGTGGTGTTGCCTATAACCGCCGAACTTTGTTTATCTCACATAACCCCCATGACTTTGGGGTGTTTCACAAAACCACCTTGAACTTTGAACCATTCTCACCGGGTCCCCTTGCATATAATTTGCAAAGAACTAAACTTTCACTGAGAGAGAAAAAAAAATCCAAAATTTACAGGAGGGGGTATGATGCTTGTAAATGACAAATGACGGAGTTTGGAAGTTTTTCCCTCAACAAAATTTTAGTTATTTACAATTTACATATGCAGATGTCAGGTGAGAAAAGGTCAAAGTTCGAGGGGTTTTGTAAAACAACCCAAAGTTTGGGAGGGTTATGTGAGATAAACAAAGTTCAATGGGGTCATGTGCAACACCCCCGTAAGTCAGGGGGTTTTGTAGAATTAACCCAAAAAGTAATGTTTTTGCAAAATTTTGTTTGAAATAACAAGATCACTTAGAACGAAATCTAGTCTAGTTTCAATCATGTTAATGTCATATTGTAGTTTATGTCAATCTTAGACATTGTTTGCTAATGCTACTTCTTTAAATTTCTGGGAATAATGATCTTGCTCCAGGAAAAATCGATGAAAATGTTAGATCAGTGCTGGTCGTCCAATTCTTAATCATGGGCTATAACAAAGAAAGAAAAGGTGAAACCAAGATAAAGGAGAGAAGTAAGAATCTAGATTTTGAGAAGAAAGATACTCCTGAGTGACTATTTATTCTAGTAGACATAGAACCAAGTTTGTGTGCTTTTTTCTTTGCTAGGCCATTCTGTTTGTAATCTATTGTTGATTCTCTTTGTTTCGTCTTGTCTGTTCTGATTTGGGTTAGACATAATTTATAATCGCAGGTTACAGTTGCAAGTAATGTGAAAAGCAGCATTAGACTAAGTGGAATTAAGAACAATGTGTTCCTCCAAGATGAATCAGAAGTTTCACTTAGAAGGTAAAAAAGTTAGTTATATTTAACTTTTTATCACAGGATTTAACCTTATATTCTTGTTTTCTACCAAAAAGAGCAACTAATATCTTACCACGGCCCTTGCCTCAGAGTTCGGAAGGTTATGCATCTTTGGTAGTCAATGGCGCAATTTTTAGACCGGTTGTATTGCAAGTGAGGGGTGAGAAAAGGAAACTAGATCGAGGATTATAAGCAGACTTTGTCTTTTATCTATGTTTCATTTAAAATGACGAATTATACCTGGAAATTTTAAATTCCCCCAACCAAAAACACGCACCTCATGCTTAAGAATCCTCTACCACCTCCAAAAAGTACCTGTATCATGTCAAATCGTTTCAGTCAATAACTACCAGCAAATGTATCCTGTATTCCAAACTAGTGACAGACAAAAGAGAAACAATCTATCAAGGTTTTAAATATCGGTTATCGGGGGATTTATGACAGTCAAAGTCCATATCGAATAGCGGATATCGGGGATAAGTAGTATTTATCGGAGAGACATTACTAGATGGTGATATACATAATATAATATTCTAAAATGTAATTCAACTATTCTTAATAAAATATAAACATACCGATAATTCCGATTTTTGGGCCGACAATATCGACCGATAACTTACTTTATCGCCGCATTATCGGCGACAATCATCCAAAAACGATAACCGATTTAAAATTGAGCTTATCATAGCGGAAGGCCCCCAAAACCGATAAATCGTTGATAATATCGGTTTATCGGCCAATATTTAAAACATTGCAATCTAGGACATAATTTACCATGTGTAGGTAGATTGAGTGAGTAGATTGGATTTTTGGCTAAAATTGTGTTGCTGAGGTGGATGGTATTTGATATCAACAAACAATATTAATCTTTACCTTTTATGTCATCATCTAATTTTTCTAGTCTTGGAGAATATAGACAGTTGCTCTCTCTTGCACAAGCTTAAATTGCATAACCACTGAAGTTGCTTTCTTTGACCAAATTTCTTTTCTAGATTGAGCAGATTCCTTTGTTTATCTCAGTGTTTTTTACTAGATTTCTTGTTTTAGTTTTTAATATATTCCATTGTACATTAACAAATGGCGTAATTATCTTTTATTACTTTCAGTTTATTAGTTTCTCCTGGAAGAAGCTTAAGTCACTTTCCCTGGCCCATATCTGCAGTTGGCTCAGGTTCTTTTAACCTCAAGATGTCTTTAATTTTGCAGATTGATATCTGTTATGCATAGCATCCTCCACAAATGCCTACTTGCACTTGTTGGCTTCGAAATTAAATTCATTGTTTATGATTATAGGTTTAGAAGCATCGATCACAGATCAAAACAAGAATGACATATCACTGGACAATGTTAAGATAGTCGTCGAGTCACGTGATGATGATAAGATTGAGGTGAGATTGTAACTTGAATTTCAGTCATAGTTTACATATAATATCATTCTAATAAATGATAGTTCTGACTGTGAAGATGTTTACTTCTGGGTAGGTTTTGGTCGTAATTGTGAAATATACCCTTATTCCTAGGTATTCTTGATAAATGTCATTTATTGCAATCCCATTTTGCCTAAAATTTGAAGTTATAAGCCTCTGTCTCTTTCTACTTCAAATATTACCCCTTTTCTACTCATAAATCAGTATGGTATCATCAACAAAATATATGCATAAGGGGTCTTTACCATTTACTTTGAATATGCCTGGGATTTCATGCATACTAGTCAAAGAGATGTGAACCTTTGAACCCCTGATACAAGGCTATGGTACTAGGATGGTCTGTTTCCGCTTTCAATTATTTTCATGATTGTTACTATCATAATTTATGTTCTTAATGAATTTATACCAATATCAAGCTAATGTTACTTATAAATGTTGAAAAAACTCAGTTGATGGTCGGAATGAAATAGAACTCTGGATAGACCACATAGTTACCTGCAAATAACTGAAGACAAACAATCTTACTATTTGTGAAGAATACTTCAATTGACGTGGTGACAGCTTTGAGAATTTCATAATAAAATCTCTGCGTTGTTTTGAAAACAAGCGCTATTTAACTATAAAAAAGAAGCACCCATTTTTTTCCATAGCCACACCTAGCTTTTATTTGTCAAATTTAGCAAGTTAAGATTTTTGAGACTGATGAAGATACAGCGTTCATCATCTTTTGGTTATTAAGTAGTAGTAGTTTCATGAATATTCTACCTTTGTGTAACTGGTATTTTATCAGTCAAAATAATCACGATTAGATGGAGACTAAGGGCTTTAAATGAGAAGCTTTGTACTATCTCGATTATTCGGTTTAATTTCTTGAAGATTTTAGCTTATGAATTTGGAATCCTAGGGCTTCTTCCTCATCCTTTAAGAAGACAAATTGCTTCAATCATCTCATGCCTTTGCCTTTCCAAACACTATCTAACCAACTTGTGAAGCAATGAGATCAAGTTGCTATATCAATATCATTTGATTTGATGTGGAAGTTAGATATATGAGAAATGTGTTAGATTAAGTCTATTGGGTATTGGGTTAATGGGCTGTGACCCGTTAACCATACCCCTATTTGTATGACTATATATATATCTCTCTAGTATCTGAATAAATCAATGAAGTTAGGGTTTTTGCTCTCTCAATTATCTCTTTCTACATGGTATCAGAGCTTGAAACCCTAGCCAGCTTTCTCCAAGCAAGGGGGGTTTATTGGTTGAGGATTGTTGATTTGGACTCGGACTTTTTATTGGATTTTAATTTAGGGTGTTATTTGTTTTGAACTAGAATTTGGATTTAAATTTAAGGTGTTATTGGTTTAGGACTAGGATTCGGATTTGAATTTAATGTGTTATTAGTTTAGGACTAGGTTTTGACATCTACTACTCCTGTTGTTGCTGGAGAAACCTCTGCGCCAAAAGTAGTCTTGGGGACTACAATTAAGTTGAATGGTACTAACTATCTGCTCTGGGCACAAGCTTTCCGGATCTTCATTGGCGCTCAGAGCAAACTGCCTCATCTTCTGGCATCTCCACCACCACCATCTGATCCCACCTACAACTCATGGCTCTCCTCTGATTACTGTGTTATGACTTGGCTTCTCAACAGTTTGGATGCACAGATCAGTAGCAGTGTTATGTTTTTAACCACTGCAAAGGAAATGTGGGACAGCCTGAAGATTATGTACGGGAATGAGAAGAATGTTTCCCGTGTTTTTGAGATTTATGAGAGACTATTTGCGATCAAACAGGGCGATAAGACAGTTCCAGAGTTCTTTGGTGAGTTGAAGGGACTGATAGACGAACTAGAAATGCATCAGCCTGCAGTAGCTGATGCGGCGACATTGTTGGGGTATCGCCGCGATCTGGCTGTCTCCAAGTTTCTTTCTGGACTGCACCCTAATTTACAGTCTCAGGTACGGGGACAAATATTGGGTGGCGATTCGATTCCCTCCCTGACTGCTACATTCTCCAGAGTCATGCAGGTCTCTACTGGTGTTTCTTCTGATACTTCTGCACCGTCTCCACCTTCATTGGATCAGTCTGCCATGTTCTCTAGTAGAGGCAGAGGCCGCGATCGTGGTCGTGGTCGTGGTCGTGATTCTTTGGGAGGACGTTGCTCTTTTAGTGGGAGACAGGGTGATTCTGATAGGGGTTCACGTCAGTGTGGTCATTGTGGGAGGACCAATCATATTTCTGAGAAATGCTGGGAGAAGTTTGGTCGTCCTCAATGGGCCCAAGTAGCCGATGCCGAGTCGACTCGCTCACCTATTTCTACTATTATTTCTAGTAATCCAGCTACTACTGTTCCTACTGTTCAGATTTCTCAAGTAGATTATGAGAGGTTACGCCAGCTAGAGATCTCTCAGAACAGTCATTCGGCTACTCATGCATCCTCTTCAGGTATGGATGCTTACATAGCTTCTCCTCATGAACCATGGGTACTAGATTCTGGAGCCTCATCCCATATGACAGGTATAAAGGATCGTTTTGTCTCTTTACATCTTTCTGATAAGCTTCCCTCTATTCGCATCGCTGATGGTACACTTTCTCCAGTTCTTGGTGCCGGAGTAGTTCATGCTACTTCCTCTTTGAAACTCACTGATGTGTTATATGCTCCTAAATTCCCTGTTAGCTTATTATCCATTAGCAAGTTTACAAAGCACAATAACTGTAAAGTCACCTTCTTTCCTTCTTATTGTGTTTTTCAGGACCTAGCAACTGGGATGACGATTGGTTCGGGGCATGAGAGAGGAGGTATGTACTATTTGGACGACAGTGTGCCGGGTGCTGGTCTTGTTGCAGCACAGCCTGATTCTACCTTACTGTGGCACTGGCGTCTGGGTCATCCTTCACTACAGAAACTTAGATCGGTAGTTACTGTTCAGTCTTCCCTTTCTTCTTTAGGTTGTGAGTCATGTGAACTGGGTAAGCACCATCGTGCTTCTTTTCAGAGTCGTGTCGATAAAAACGCAGTAGTTGCGTTTGAGTTAGTTCATTCTGATGTCTGGGGTCCTTGTCGTGTTCCCTCCGTGAAGGGTTTTCGATATTTTATTGTTTTTGTTGATGATTTCTCTCGCATGACTTGGCTATATTTGTTGAAAGAGAGGTCTGAAGTCTCGCATGTTATTGAACTTTTTTACAATGAAATAAAAACCCAGTTCTCTACTTCTGTTCATATTCTTCGTACTGATAATGCTTTGGAATATATGAAAAATGACGTTTCAAAATTTTGTGCTCTTAATGGTATTATTCATCAAACTTCATGCTCTCACACTTCACAACAAAATGGAGTTGCTGAGAGGAAGCATAGACATATTCTCGATGTTGCTAGAACACTGATGATACATATGAATATTCCAAAGTACTTGTGGTCGGATGCTGTCCTCACTGCCTGTTATTTGATTAATCGCATGCCTTCCTCTGTTCTTGATGGTTTGATACCATTCCACTGTCTTTATCCTGCTAAAAAACGTTTTTCTGTGATTCCTCGAGTTTTTGGTTGTACGTGTTTTGTTCAGGATTTGACTGCTGGTTTGGATAAATTGTCTCCTAGGTCCATTAAGTGTGTGTTTGTTGGATACTCACGTACTCAAAAAGGGTATAGGTGCTATCATCCGACCACCAGGAGATATTTTGTTTCTGCTGATGTTACCTTTTTTGAGTCTGTCCCATATTTTTCCTCTGGTTCCACTACCTCTGTCAGTCCACAGGTGCCACTACCTTCTACGGCTCCCACTACTATTCCGATATCTGCTCCTGTGGCTACTGCACCAAAGCCTCTACTGACATACTCTCGCCGTCCTAAAGTACATACACCTGTCTCTGCTCCTGCTGACTCTTCTTCTCCAGCTGCAGGTCCATCTCATGTCGAGCCTCATATCTCTTCTGACTTAGATGTTCCTATTGCTCTTCGTAAAGGTAAACGGTCTTGCCCAAAATATCCTATCTCTCTTTTTGTCTCTTATGACCGTCTCACCTCATCATTTCGTCAGTTTGCTTTGTCATTGTCCACTATATCTTTACCCAGGTCACATGAGGAAGCTTTGTTAGTACCCGCCTGGAAACAGGCTATGGATGAGGAGATGAATGCACTGCTTTCTAGAGGGACTTGGGATTTGGTCTCTCTACCTGCTGGAGCGACTGTGGTTGGCTGCAGATGGGTGTATACCTTGAAATATCATCCTGATGGGTCTGTTGATAGATATAAAGCTCGCCTGGTTGCTAAAGGATATACCCAGACATATAGTATTGACTATTTTGAAACCTTTTCTCCCGTTGCTCGTCTCAACTCCATCAGAATTCTTTTCTCTTTGGCTGTTAATATGGATTGGGCGATGCACCAACTAGATGTGAAGAATGCTTTCCTTTATGGTGATTTGGACGAGGAGGTTTATATGGAGCAACCTCCTGGGTATGTTGCTCAGGGGGAGAATCTTATCTGCAGGCTGAGAAAGGCCATCTATGGGTTAAAGCAGAGTCCTCGAGCTTGGTTTGATAAGTTCAGCAAGGTTATTTCTAATGTTGGTTTTCAACGTTGTCAGTCTAATCACTCTGTCTTTCTTCGACGCACAACAACTGGTTTGGTTATTTTAGCCGTATATGTTGATGATATTCTGCTGACTGGGAGTGACTCTGTTGCCTTAGCTGAGACTAAGGAGTATCTAAACCGTCATTTTGTCACTAAGGACATGGGAAAGCCAAAGTATTTTCTTGGGATTGAAGTTACATATGTCTCAAAGGAAGTATGTGCTAGATTTACTAGAAGAAGCAGGTCTCTTGGAATGCAAACCTGCAAGCACTCCAATGGAGGCAAATGTTGATTTGTGGCGTGATGATACCTCTCTACTAGATGATGCTGCACGATATAGGAGACTAATTGGGAAGCTAATATATTTAACAGTTACCAGACCTGATATTACTTTTACAGTAGGTGTGCTGAGTAGATTTATGCACAAACCTAGAGAGGTTCATTGGACAGCAGCTTTGAAGATTTTGGCATATGTCAAAAGTTGTCCTGACAAGGGATTGTTATATAAGAAACATGGGCATACTCACATTTCGGCTTTCTCTGATGCTGGCTACGCAGGAGACATGGGAGACCGAAAGTCAACCTCAGGATTTTGTACTTTTGTTGGAGGTAATCTTGTGACTTGGAGAAGTAAGAAACAAGATGTAGTATCACGATCTAGTGCAGAGGCCGAATATAGAGCAATGGCTCACACTGCTTGTGAGATGGTGTGGCTAAGAAAGTTTATGACAGAGCTTGGTTTTGTTCAGTCTGGACCCATGCCAATGCATTGTGACAACCAGTCTGCCATTTATATTGCACAGAATCCTGTGTTTCATGAGAGGACAAAACATATTGAAGTTGACTGCAATTTTGTCAGAGATGCTTGGGAGAAGAAGATAGTATTTCTCACATTCACTCCGTCCTCACAACAACTTGCTGATATTCTTACCAAGGCTACTTCTTCAAAGGTGTTTTCTACTATATGTGACAAGCTGGGCATGGTGGATATTTATGCTCCAGCTTGAGGGGGAGTGTTAGATTAAGTCTATTGGGTATTGGGTTAATGGGCTGTGACCCGTTAACCATACCCCTATTTGTATGACTATATATATATCTCTCTAGTATCTGAATAAATCAATGAAGTTAGGGTTTTTGCTCTCTCAATTATCTCTTTCTACAAAATGTATATAGACCGGGGTGTCTATTTAATTGGTATTCATATTACTTGATTAGACCTTTGAATAAATTTGAGGCTTTGCAGAGATACTGGTTTCCTTGTTCATTGTGGCACACTCCAGTGCTCCACACTCTACGGTATTCTTACTGATTTGACTCACAAGGCGGAGATTACCTTTCATTTTTTTTAAGTAACGGATTGTCTACCTTAATGCAATAAAATGGTTATATCAGCTTCTTTTCCTCTGATTTAACTTTTTGAAATGAAAATGCATATGAATGCCATTATTCATCAAGTAGTACATTCTTAATCTGATACTCTTTCTTCAGTAGTGCTGTAAGCTGTGAAACTGATAATTCGTGTAAGCTTCATTCTTTTCATTTGTAACACATTAACTTTTTGCGGAGTATTCTACAACAATGCTCATAATTGGATTATTAGGTGAGAGTTGACTTAACTGGAGAACAAACCCAAAGGGCATTTGATGATGTATTGACTAACCTGGCTCGCACAGCACCACCTATGCCTGGATTTCGTCGGAAGAAAGGAGGTAGTTTTTCTTTGTAGTTAGATATAGTTGATAGACATTTTTAGTCCTTCTTTCGCTTTTGTCCCCTGTGCATGCCTTTACGTTCTGACTCAAACTTTTCTTTTTGTATGTTATCTTGATGGTTCAAGGAAAAACATCCAATGTAAGTACATATCCTACCTTGCTAAGTTTTCTTTTGCCATTCAGTTGCTTCTATTCTTTAGAAGACTGTTTCATCTTATAATGGCATGTATGATTATTGTGACTTCTTTCAGACTTGCCTGAAGTGTAATCATAGGAAGCATGAGTAAGTTGCATATTAATTTCACTTGAACACAGTTTTGTTGAAACCGGAGTTGGTAATTCTTACAAAGTCTCTTTCATCACACCAGAACTCCATGATAGGGGTAGAGTGTGTGTAATCTTACAATCAAACATGCTCCCGCAGATTGAATGCCTTGCTCATAGGCCGAAATATGGACTATTATACACAAAAAGTATCTTCTTTTCTGAAATCCTCTTAAAATGCATTTCTAGTGGGATTTTAACCCGCGTGGTTCTAATATCATCTTAAAGTCATTTATATCATATCAAAACTCCGAAATGGTGATGAGGATCTTATATCCTCACAATAATAAAACAAATCTTGATTTCATCCCTATATGATTCATCAAGAATGCATATTTATTCTGAACTGTTGTAGGAACACTTTACATTTTTTTTAATCTTGTTAACTACTGCATTTAACTCTGTGCTTCCTATGTATCAGTATGACAGCAAGAGTATGTTATGTATGGTCCTAATATCTAGATAGCTCTTGAGACATTTTAGTTCTCATTGAAACCTGTTACAGGTTCCCAAAAGCTTTCTTTTACAAATGCTGGGGAAAGATCGCGTTACAAAATTCCTTATCCAAGAAGTTGTCAGCGCAACCATTGGAGACTTTGTGAAGAAGGTCCTTTTCTTATCTAATGTCATAGTATTCATCGATAATTCTCTTCAGAAATGATGATTCTCATTGTTATTTGTTCTCTGAACCAGGAAAACCTGACTGTTAAAAGTCAGTTCCAGACTACCCAAACTTCTGAAGAGCTTGAATCAGCATTTGCTCCTGGATCTGAATTCGGGTTTAATGCTACTATGGAGATTGTAAAATCTGAGTCTGACACAAATATAACAGATTCCTCTGATTCAGACTCCAATTCTTCTTGAGCACTCATCTGAAGATTCACAGTTTTGTATCTTCTGAGTCATCAGTGTCTGTCAGGCACTATTGCATCTTTGCTCGTGTCGATGTAAGTTTTGAGGCAAGGTGATATTTTTCAAGTATACTAATTTTACTTTGGTGAAAATATTGGAAGCAATACGTGCAAAAAATGTCAAAAAATGTGTAAATGACATGTTATCATGGGCGAATGGATATCCGTTAAGAGATAGGATATGGAATGAGCATATTCATTAGAAATTAGATATTGTTTCTATCCAGGATAAGTCTATGTTTATTGTTGTATGCCTTTTTCTTTACCTTTTTGGGAGAAAGCTTTCTGATAGTTTCAGCAGTAGGCCCATGACCAGTGAACAACAGCCTAATGAAAAGACAATGCAAATACTAAGCAATGTCTATTAAGCCCCAAAAAAAAGGATCAAAGCTAATCCTGGATGTTAGCAGCATAATCAGAATAGTTGCTTGAAATAATCATTGGCATACTAACTTCTAGTTCTCTGTTAACAAGATACAATTTCTATGTGATTTTATTGGGGTCATAATAGACTGGTCTTCAAAATGCTTACTTTTACCATGTACATATTCTAGCTCCTCACCAGTGAAGCTTCATGTCCCCATTATGACATCTGTAGATATTATCTTTTGAAAAGGCAGTGTCCTTATGCAATAAGCATGTCCACAGCACTATCATTATGATTTACATGACATGACAAAATGCATAAAGCATGTTCCTCTTTATCCATACATGGGATGCACATATCTCCCCATGGAGTTGAGATCATAAATAACTAATCCACATCAAGTAATTAATGCATAAGGTTTGTCAAATGAAACGATGGAGGACTTGGGTTATGGAAACTTTTACGTTAAAAACCTAATTATGGATTTTAATAAAACAATTGCTCCCTTGTATATTGCTAAAGGCATGTAGAATATAGACAAACAGTGATGTGAAGTCTCCATAACCAGCCTATCCTATCAACTTAAGTTGATGTCCACCAAAGTTCCTAGCCACACATTTATTAATATAAAACACATTTTTATATAATACAATGATCCCTAGGCAATATGAGTGGTTAAAAACTTTGGTGGACACACTATTCTCTATCCACTTAAGTTGACACAAGTTTTCATATATATATATATATATAAGAAATATGGGTATGCTTGGTACCAAGCACAAAAAGTTGTGCTTGGTAGTGAGGTGTCAAATCCCCCTCCCATCTTGCAAAATTTAAAAAAAGATCTGTTTAGCAAAATCGACCTCTTTTTGGCCTGTTGGCAAAAAAAAGGTCTAATTTGCTAAATATTTAGCAAAATAAGTCTATTTTGCAAATTTCTTTAAATATAAAATGTTGATAAAATCATGTACTATGTTATATTTAAAAAAGGATAGGTTGATTAAACATGCCTTTAAAATTGAAGAAAAAATATTCAAAAAATAAAATTTCCTTTATATGTTGCTAAAGGCATCTAAACTGTGGAAAAATAGTGCCAGTGAAGTATCCATAATATGATGGTGCCACCATCTGCATTTCAATCTTATCCACCTTGTTTCCTCCCTACTCTCCAATTGTTGCCTCGCCGTACTTACAATAATCATGTTCTACATATAAAAATCATTTTAATCCGTCTCGCTTCCTAAGTTTTTCTTCTCCTTTATATTTTTATATTTCATTGTACTAACAACTACCCTCCCAAACATTAAATGCAGGGTTAGAGAACCAAGGCCCACTTCTTCTTGTCTCTAAGTATTGACTAATCCTCAATTATCTGCTAATTCTTTTATGTTGTTGCCAACTAACTCCGCTATTCTTAAACCCTCAACTTCCATTATTCAAACACAACATCTACATCATCTCTGGTTTGTTAACCTCTTAACCTCTATCTGACCTTAATTTTTTAAAGAAATTTTCTAAATAAACTCATTCATATTTTTTTTTCTAAAAATAGACCACCTTGAGTTTTATTTACAAAAATAGACTCATTTTATCTTAATCCGATTCCTAAATAGTCGGGTTGTCAACCCCGACTATTTAGAAGGTTATAAACCCCCAATTATAACCCTAAACTCTAACATTCTATGCACTAAAAATAGTCTGGGTTGGCAACCCCGACTATTTAGAAACCGGATTAAGACAAAATGGGTCGATTTTTGTAAAAAAAACTCAAAAAAAACTCAACGGGGTCTATTTTTAGAAAAAAAATTATGAATGGGTTTGTTTAGAAAATTTCTTCTTATTTTTAACATCAGTAGCTCTTAAAAACATAATATAATAGCCAGCTATATTCTTTTCTTTACAAGAAAATTATTTGTTTCTTTTTGTTAGTTTTGAGAGTAGACTAACCTGCCCTTACTATGCACATATTAAAATTGATATATTGTCCAAACCTTGTACATTGAATTCTTTTTTTTTTAAACACCAGTTAAATGCTCCGAACACAAAGTACTCTATTTTCATACAATGCAAAAATAACAAGGACGAGAAGAATAAATGGTGGGTTGAGTTATAATATGATTAGGCATAATTTGTACAACTTCTGTAGCTTTATTGTGTCGTTTCCTTAGCTAGCTAGCTCAGTTCAATAATAGCAGAAACTTTAGATGCCACTTACAGGTGAGCATGATCGATGTTTTCTGTTGAGGGTAGGATTTATTTTGTCTTTAAAAATCTATCCTTTGATATTCTCAGGCTTTCCTTAAATTTGCTTCGCCATTTCCATGGACTATATATAGAAGTCAAGTTGAAGTAATCTCAATGAGCACAAAGTACCCTATATCTTGGTTCATGTACGATCTCTTCAAAAATATTTCACATTAACAAGTTGAGTACAGACGCATTTGAACACGAGCATGTTGAAGTCAGCAGCTTCCTCCCCCATCTAACCCCCCACCTAACTTGCAACAGTAATCAACAATTCCTTAGTAGTATTTACCTACCCTTAAACTAATGTTATAAATAACCCCCAAGTGTTTGTGTTAGATCCATCCCAGTAGCACGGAGAGAGAGAGAGAGAGAGCTTGTATTAGAGTATTGAGTTTGTACTACTAAAAAAATAATAACAATAATTTCTTAGTGTCCACCACTCCTCTCATCTCAACAAGTGATATCAGAGTCTGGGTACGTGTATCTGCTTATGTATGCTCTGTGGCAGTCACCAAATGTGGATTCTCCACATTAGAAAATAAGTTAGATTATCATTTACCATTTGAAGGCACTGTGCACTATTCATAAGTACGTTACTATTCATAAGTACGATCACTATTCACGAGTAAGGTTACTGTTCATAAGTATGATTACTGTTCGCGTGAAATAGTAGAAGTTGCAGCTCATGATAGAAGCAAAGCGTTTAGGGACCAGCTCTCTCCTACAATGATTCTATCGGCATTATTGAAGGCCGAAGTTCGTGCTCAGTCAGGGACTGTGAAGTCGGTTGGTCAGGGACCAGACTTGCATGGCGATGCTGAAATAGTACCACGTCACGATGACAGATCTAGCAAGTACAACTACGACATTAAGAAACTCAATGGCAATAACTACAGCTACTGGGAGACTTGTATAAAGTCCTATTTACAAGGAAAAGACCTCTGGGAGGTCATCAGGGGTTCTGAAACTACAGCACCTCGGGAGGCTGGCGAAGTACTAAGGAAGTGCAACATCAAAGCCGACAAGGCTATGTATGTGCTAAAGACAATAGTAGAAGATGATCTCGTAGATTACAAACGAGATGCTAGAACTCCGAAAGAGGCATGTGATACTCTCACCATACTCTTTTCGAAGAAGAATGATGCTCGACTTCAACTCCTGGAGAATTAATTGATGACCTTGCAATAAAAGGATCTGACAACCAATCGGTACTTCAAGCAAGTAAAATCATTTTGCATAGATATCGCTCAACTAGATCCAGATTCTAAAGTATCTGATGCAAGGATGAGGAGAATAATCATCCACGGTTTGAGATTGGAGTACCACGAGCTCGTTGCCGCTACTCACGGATGGTCGACTCGGCCAACATTATTAGAGTTGGATATCTTGCTCGCTACACAGGAAACCTTAGCCAAACAAATGGCTGGAGTTTCAATAAAAAGCGAAGATGAGGCACTTTTCAACAACAAGGAGAGAGGCGAACTAAGAGGCGCGAGCAAAGAGGAGTATGGCTCAAGGAGGCAGTCAAGATGGCATATGCCGGCAGAACACAACAAAGTGAGGAGTAAGGTGATCGTCAAGTAATGCGACCTAATGTTTGCTACTATAACTGCAGAAAGAAAGGTCATTTTGCCAAAGATTGCTGCTATAAGAGAAGGGCTGAAGAGGGTAATGCTGTAACTTGCGCAGATGTCAAGATGATAAAGAAGAATGTGATGCCTAAGCATCTGTGGCCATCGCCGAAGAAGCATCACGGGGTGAAGAGGAGGTCATTGATATGGCACTAACTTCGACTGTGGAAGAATATGAGTCTGCACTTGCAGTGGTTTCAAGTCGAGAAGAAATCTGCTATAGTAAAGATTGGATCATCGATTTTGACTGCTCCAACCACATGACGGGAGATAAGTGGAAGCTTGTCAATATGAAGGAGTATAAAGGAGGCCGAGATGTAGTGATAGCAAATAATTCAAAATTGCCTATCACTCATATTCGGAAAACCACATTCATGCCAAGCTTCAATCTAGATCAAATTCAACTACAAGATGTGTACCATGTCCCAGGTATGCAGAAAAATCTCATATCAGTGTCTCAGTTGACGACTTCCGGAAATTATGTGGTATTCAAGCCACAGGATGTCAAAGTCTAGAGTAACTTAAAGCCCTCTAAAGAACTTGTTATGGAGGGACGGAAGGTGGAATCGGTCTATGTGATGTCAGCAGAATCAGCATATATAGACAAGGCTAGGAAAAATGAGACGACTGATTTGTGGCATGCTCGGCTTGGCCATGTGAGCTATCACAAGCTCAAGGTCATGATGGAGAAGTCTATGTTGAAGGGTCTTCCACACTTGGATATTTAAGGAGGGACCATATGCGGAGGTTGTTAGTACGGTAAGCGCATCAATTATCGTATCAGGAGTTATAGTTCAGAGCCAAAGAACTTTTGGAGCTTGTACACTCAGATGTATTTGGTCGAGTAAAACAAGAATCAATTGGTAGGATGCGGTACATGATCACTTTCATCGACGATTACTCGAGGTATGTCTGGGTTGATTTTATGAAGGAAAAGTATGAAGTACTCTCCAAATTCAAGCAATCTCAAGAAGAAGTCGAAGGAGAACTCGGCAAGAAGATTCATTGCCTACGCACAGACAACGAGGGAGAGTACACATCGAATGAGTTTTATGACTATCTGAAGCAGCACAAGATTCGACGACAGCTAACATGCCCAAATACTCCATAGCAGAATAGCGTAGCCGAAAGAAAGAATTGTCATCTCGCCGAAATTTACAGAAGCATGTTTCATGCTAAGAACGTGTCAGGATGTTTTTGGGCTGAGTGTATGAAGATTTTGGTGCATGTGATCAATCAACTACCACAGCCAAAATTGGAGTTCATATCATCATTTCAGAAGTTGAGGAATATCAAGCCAACTGTAAGCCATTTCAGAGTTTTTGGTTGCGTATGTTATGTGTCCGTGTCTGATCATCTTTGTAGCAAGTTTGACAAAAAGGTTGTAAGGTGTATATTTGTGGGGTATGACAGTGAAAGAAATGGTTGGAGGTGCTGTGATCCCACAACCGGATGATGTTATACATCAAGAAATATTGTATTTGATGAAGCCTCATCTTGATGGGCTTCACAAGAAGTTGCACTATCAGATTCTAAAGATCTATAGGATCAGCTATAAGAGAAATTAGGGGAGCAAAGTCAAGAAGAAGACTTACGTCAATCAGATAAGGTAGAATCAAGCTCTTCAACATCCTCAAAGGAGAATAATCCATAGAAAATTAGTGTTTATCAAACAACGTCAGAAGAAGAGTGCCCAAGCCACATAGAGGACATCAAAGAAGAAACAGTTGAACAACTTCGAAGATCAACCAGGCTCAGGAAGCCAAATCCTAAGTATGCTAATGTTGTTGTGATAGAAGACGTGAAAGAGCCATTTACCTTCAAAGAAGCATACAAAACTAATGAATGGAGAATAGTGAGATAAGAAATCCAAGCACTGAAAAAGAAGATAGATTTCTTAGACTTGAGGATAGAGAAGTTGCTGCTGAGGAGGAGTGTTGAAGTCAGCAGCTTCCTCCCCCACCTAATCCCCTCACCTAACTTGCAACAGTAATCAACAACCCCTTAATAGTGTTTACCTACCCCTAAACCAATGTTATAAATAACCCCCCAATTGTTTGTGTTAGATCCATCCCAGTAGCAGAGAGAGAGGGGGAGAGAGTGTGTGTGTGCGCGCGCATGCTTATATTAGAGTATTGAGTTTATACCACTAAATAAATAATAACAATATATTTCTTAGTGTCCACTACTCCTCTCATCTCAACAGAGCAATGTTAGAGGCACTCTCTTTTTTAGCGACTACCGCTGTACTCACGCTATGATTGGGTAGGAAGTATAGGGTTTAAGGGTATAGTTGCAAGGTGGGGGCTATTTTGGGGTAGGTGTTGACGAGTACAGCGATAGTCGCTAAAATAGCGATTGCCGCTAGCATTGCTCATTTGAACATATAACATATGCTAAATTTAACCAAGGGTAAATTATACTAAACCCCAGTGTTGTGCATAAATCCCCATCAAGTTTCAAAATCACAGTAAACCCCTAGTAACTTTTTTGTAGTAAACCCCAACAACTTTTAAAATGTATTTTTATGTATTTTCTTCTTTTTTTTTTCTTCTAATTTACGGGGTTGTCTACAAAACTCAAAAAGTTATTGGAGATTTTCTACAATTCCAAAAGATTATTGGGGGGTTTAGTGTGATTTAGATAGCTCATGAGGTTCACTGCAAAACACTTCAAGTTCATGGGGGTTAAGAGTAATTTACCCGTTAACAAAAGTGTCATGAGTTATGGAGGGTTGTATACAACTTTCATAAAAAATTTTAGGGTTTTTACATAAAAACCACATTTACTTTTACCTAATTTGATACTTACCACCACCTTCAAAAAATTTTTTTTGATACAAACCATATTTACTTGCTAACATGTTTGTAATGTCACACCTAGTCCGGTTTTCAGCAAAAAAAATACATGAAATGACCATTTTACTCTCATCATTTTCTTATTTTTTTCATCTCCTTCCTCACAAATCTTAACCCAGACACTTACCCTAGCCTCTTCATCCTACTCTTCTCTCCATCTTCCCTCTCCCTCCTCCCCCAACTCCCCTGCCCCTCTCTCTCTTCCTCCCTCTTCCTCCTCGACCTCCCACTCTCCCATTCCTTCCCAAGTGGGAACTAGGATTAGGGTTAGGGTTTGGGAGAGTTAGCAGCCATGGATTAAGGTTAGGGTTTTGGGGAGGTGGCGGTCATAGGCTAGGGTTAGGATTTTGAGGGATGTGACGGCCATAGGTAGGGTTAGGGTTAGGGTTTGTAGAAAAGGAAGATGGAGGAGGCTAGAGTTAGAGTCAGGGGTTGGAAGGAAGAAGATGGGGTAAAATAAGAATATTTGATTTTTCGTAGGTGAACAGTAAAAAAAGTGTGATATTGCAAATATGTTAGCAAGTAAATATGGTTTACATCAAAAAAATTAATGTGGTAAATATCAATTTGAATGAAAATAAATGTGGTTTTAATGTAAAAACCCTTTTTTTATTGGAGAAGATTATCATGAACCATTAAAAGTGTGGAGCAGTAGACTGAATTATTGAAAATTGTTGCTAAAAATGTTAAGATCTCGAATAAAAAATCTTAAAAGAATTATTTTTTCTCAATATTTTCCAACTGTCCATTTACTTTTCGCAAACGTTCCTAAGCGAAAGAACCAAACACAACGGAGGGAGAACCCTCTTAACTCTAGCCTTTGTTGTCTTAATCCGAGAAATTGGATAGGCTCAAAGCAAACCCATCCTGACCCCATCCTAGCCTAACTAAACACTAAATCAATGCGTCGTATTAACCCTAAATTGAACAAGTAATCATGTAACTTTATTTTATTTTTATTTTTTAAGAAAAAGAATGGAACCTCGAAAAAAAAAAGCTACAGAAGCACTGCATTACTCAAAAAAGGCTGGATACAGTAGTAATGATGTAATATTTGCGATTGCTCTCACATGCAATGGGAGAAAAATCTACTAATCATTGGTTTGGTAGGACTGTAGGTGTAAATTTTGATCTCCCGAAAACAGGAAACTTCGTTTGTATTGATAAGAACAGCTTATTACAAACTAATAATCAAATGTTTACAACAGAAGCGGAGGGAAAGCCCTCCTTGTTTAACGTGGGTTCCTCGGTGGCGATAGGACGCCTCGCTCGGTGCTCGTGCCGAGTCTGCTTCCCTTGGACGATCCGATCGAAGTTGCTGCCGGAGCTTCGGTTCTCAAATGAGGGAGCCTTTGACAAAGGTCCAGGTTCAACCTTTGGGAGATTAGCCAGCAGAATATGCAACAGCCAATCCCCCCTTCATGCTGACTGAAGATGGGTTTTAATAGGCAAGGGATGGCATGGGCCATCCCTTGATTCATGGGATTTGACCACTAATTTAGGTGAGGGAGCCAGCTGACCTAGCTGTGGGATGTGACCACTTAGGGGGTCCTGCCAGCCGCCCTAGCTGTGGGATGTGACCACTTAGGGGGTCCTGTCAGCCGCCCTATTCTTGCTAGGTGAGGAGCGCCATGCTTTCTCCCTTGATTCGTGGGATTCGACCACTGATGTAACTGTTCCCATACTCCAAGTGGGCAGTTGACAATGAGCTGGCGAGTCTGCAGCTTAGGTCTGCAGGCAGACTTAGGTCTGCAAGCGAGCTTGCAGGCGAGCTGGGTCTGCAGGCGAGCTTGGGACTGCAAGCAGACTTGGGTCTGCAGGCGAGCTTGTGACTGCAGGTAGACTTGGGTCTGCAAGCGAACTGGGTCTGCAGGCGAGCTCGAGTGTGCAGGTGAGCTTGTGACTGCAGGCAGACTTGGGTCTGCATCGTGCAGGCGAAATTCGAGGTGCAGGCGAGCTCCTGAGCATGGATCGAAGAATAGGCCGTAACTTTCAAACTGTAAGTCGGAATTGGACGAATTATATATGAAAATCGCCTATCTCGACGAGATGGAGCCATCCGAACCAAGCCAAAGGCTTTGGTTCGCTTCCTCCGTTTCGCCAAATTCCTTACGGTTTGAGAGATATTTGCGTTTTCCCCTTTTTATCCGTGTTTTTCTCCTTTTTGCTATTTCGGGCGAGGTTTTAGCAGTTTTGTTCTGAACTTCTCTGATAAGGATTTAAAGGCAATTTTTATTGCCTACAAGGACTATTCCCTTTGATTAATGCAACTCAAATTCTGATAAATAAATAAATAAATGATAATAAATAAATAAAGTTGTTCGATTTGATGAAGTTATGAGTGACTTTTTTTGTAATCACATTGATGCAATGAGAGATATAAGTAATTCTAATTTGTGAATATTAAGAACAAAAATATATTGATCATGATATTTATAAGATATATTTGTCATTAAAATAAAGCACTAAACAAAAGTCAAATACAAGTTTAATTATCCAAACTTTAATTTTATCAAATCAAATAAGATTAATGCTCTGTTTGGAAAAACTAGCTGAAAGCTGCGAGATTATAGCTGAAAGCTGTGAAATTATAGCTGAAAGCTGATAGCTGTGTAGCTAGCTAATTGACTAGAGCTGTTTGGCAAAAGTAGCTGTACAGCTAGCTTAAATTTGTTAAATGACTAAAAAGAACATGCAATATTATTGATATAAAATTTGTTAAATGACTAAAAAGAACATGCAATATTATTGATATAAAATTAGAATTATTAGGGACAAAAACGGAAGAAAAAAATTAGCAGCTCCTTCCCAAAGACAAATGCTACTTGAGGTAGCTTTCCAAAAGCTACTTGCAAAAGACACAATCTCCAAAATAATCTCCTCTTAATTTTGGTCACCAAACAGTTCTACTAGCTTATTGACTAAGGGGGTGTTTGGCAATCTGAAAGTAAATTTAAAATATGTAAGTTACTTTTTTTTGCAAATGACTTTTACATCCATGTCAGCACGCAAGTGAAATACAATGTTTGTTTGAAAAATTAAATTATTATTGAAAGTGCAATGTGAAGATGATGTGGCAAAATAAGATTAATTAGAAAATATAATTAAAATTATTTAATTAAATTAGTTACCTTTTTGTCACTTTCATGTGACTTCACCACTTTTTTAGGGGAAGTCAAAATTGCATTAAATCTTATGTGGCAACTTTCTTACATCTCACTTTCATAACCACTTACATGAAAACAAACATCTTAATTGTTAAATGAAAGTAACTTCCTCACTTTCATCTTTCACTTGCATGCAAACAAACACCCGCTAAGTCAATAAGATACAATCTCTTAGATAAGATACAATCTCTTGTTGCCAAACAGTGCCTAAGACTAACTATACTCTCATTTCATACTACTCACAAGGAAATCTCAAAATTTCCTTTATCTACTCCTCTATACAAATGGGAGAACCCAAGATTCATTATTCATACTACAATAAATAATACAGTAGCATTTACTATAGCATTATTACTGTAACAAACATTAAACTTGACACTGTGTTTTTTTTTTTAAATGTTGTAGCACACGGGAATATGTAGCAGAGGTGGGAACTGTAACAATTCAAAAAATTCAAAAAAATATTGTAACAGTTAAAACCTAGATCACTATAACGGAAAAAAATATCGTGTTTTGCACGGTGTTCACACTAGTGTCCATATAGTATAAAAATATAATATTTATAGGATAACAAGCATTACTCATCAAAGAACTCATTCACTGCATCACAAATAGCATATGATCCATCACAAGTCAGAATCAGAAAGCATTGCATTTTTATGAAAAACAACAACCAAAGCAGTACCCAATCAAAAAGTCTGCATCATCAAAATAAACAGTACCCCCACGCAGAAAGACTAAACCAAAACCTGCAACAAGTTAAATCCTCAAAGCCATGGATTTTGAACCTATTAATATTAGGAGTTAGAATTGTAACCCCCTACGGCCCTACCAACTTAACCTCGGAATCCACTAAAGGTGTTCTCTGAATCCACAAAGAACGATCTTCGAATCTACGAAGAACTTCGAATCCACGAAGAAAATATTAAAAAGAGAAATTTTATTGATGAAAAGTTATACCTCTAGGGCTTACAAGACTCTTCTTAAATAGAAAAAGAAACAAGACTTCTACAATGACTTTAATTCCTACAATGACTCAAACTTTACCAAAAATAGTAAAAGAATTACTAAAATATTAAAACCCCTAAAAAGACTCCTTATGATTAGGAAAGTTCATCGGTCAAATCTGAGATCAAACCGGATTTGTTTCCTAAACAAAACAGACTCCTAAAATATTACTAAAAATAGTAAAAAACGGACAAAATGCAAATATCTCTCAAACCGTAAGAAATTTGGCGAAACGGAAAACGCAAACCGAAGCATATATAATTCGTCCAATTCCGACGTACGGTTTGAAAGTTACGGCCGTTTCTTCGAAACAAATTATTTTCTTCGACCAGGCCCGCATTTGGGCTTGCGACTGTTAGGGGTGTGCAACGGTCGGTTCGGTTCGGTTTTTTCCAAAATTTGAACAACCGAACCGAACCACCTATAATTCAAAACCGAACCGAATTGTTGCAAGTCGGTTCGGTGCGGTTCGGTGCGGTTCGGTTCGGTTTGTTCGGTTCTAACTTCATAAAACTTCTTATCAAACAACAAACTGTGTTAAAGAAAAAAAGATATCAACAAAGTAGGAGATTATGAAGCATTAAACACTGATATAATGATATTGTTTTCAACCCATAATGATTCAGAAAATTAGCCTACTCATAAAACCGATTTTTTCCGGTGGACGTGTCGGGTAGGGTTTGAGATCAGAACGGGTAGTATTGCACTATATTCGGTCGGTTCGGGTTGAAAAGTTTTCAAACCGACCCGAACCGCCCTACTCATAAAACCGATTTTTTTCCGGTCGGTTCGGGTCGGTTCGGTCGGTTTTTTCGGTTTGGACCGAACCATGCTCAGCCCTAGCGACTGTCCCACTTTGACATAAACGTGTCTGCTGTGTGTTCTACATCACAACTCTCATATGAGCTCCAATCAATTACCACCCCAAAGTCTTAACCAAGCATTTAATAACCCCCACCTCCAAATTAAACCAAAGGAAAGCGTTTGAACTTTCAAATTGAAAGGGGGGAAATTCTATGGAGATGCATTAAGCCCTAGAAATTGATTTTCACCTCCTCCACTGAAGAAACCACATTTTTTAGATAGTTTCTGGGCTTGTTGTTTAGCGAGGTTTAGAAAGTAAGAAATGTAAATGATGGAAAGAGGTGTAAAAAATGGAAACTGATTTCGTAATTTCTGAAAGAGAAATCAAATGGAAATTGTAAGCAATTCAAATTAAAATCTATAATCACATGGCTTTTTTTTAAAGATTTTTTTTTCACTTGCCTTTCCTCTTCTTTCCAAATAATAGAACTCAAAAAATTATTTTCCAACTATTAATTTATTTGCATCCAAGCAGTGCAAAAGATTTTCTAGAGGAAATGAATTTGCTATCCTTGAAAATGTAGTTTTTTTAAAAGAAATTAACCAAATAGCTCGTAAATAGCGATTATAGCAATGTATCTAATATATCAATTAACTACCAATGGCTGCATTGATAGTCTGAAGCAATTTTTTGATTGTGTTGGCAGTGATTACATTGATAGCCAGTCCACCGATTTATGATTGATAGTAGAAAATATATCACAATCTTTTTCTCTTTCATATAACATTTTAATAAATAATACTAACTAAACTATATTGTACCACTCTTATATTATAAAATACAGGAATTTATATCTTATTTTCCTATATTGCAATAAGAAATTATGAATATACTGAATCTAATTCTTTTGACTTGTAAGAATAAGAATGTAAATAAAGCTAATATAACTGCTATAATTTAACTAGCATTACTCTTTTGTTAGGGTATTTGTATCAAAACCACATTTACTTATATTCAAATTGATACTTACCATATTTAATTTCTTCTTCACAATCATATTTACTTGAATACATCATCACATATTGACACTCTTTTTTACCGTGAACCCCCCCAAAAAAAAACCAACCTTATTCTCTCCATCTTCTCCCTTTCCAAACCCTAACCCTTAGCCTCATCATCCTCCTCTTCTCCTCATCTTCCCTCTCCCTCCCTTTCCTTCTCCATCTTCCTCCCTGAGCTCCCATTCTTCCATTCCTCTCTAAGTGGAAACGAGGATTAGGGTTAGGGTTAGGGTTTTAAGGGGAGGTGGTGGTCATGGCGCGGCGGTGGATGGTGTTTGAGGTAGGATTCTAGAGAGGATTGAGGAGGGAAGAAGAAGAGGAGGATGAGGAGGCTAAGGTTAGGATTAGGGTTAGCATTTGGGGAGGAAGGAGATGGAGAAACAAGAAGATGGTGAGGGCAATATGATCATTTTAGAGGTGAATAGTCAAAAGTGCTAATTGTGAAGATGTATACAGGTAAATATGGTACGTATCAATTTGAGTATAAGTACGTATCAATTTGAGTATAAGTAAATTTGTTTTTGATATAAAAACCCCTTCTATTATTAAATAGCCATCTAAAATATTTATTAGGACAAATTTTTGAAATAGACCTTTTTAGAAATATATTTTCAAAAATTGACATCTTTTGAAAATATTCGCAATTTTCGACCTAGTTTCAGCCTGTTGGCTGAAACTAGGTTGAAAATGACGAAAAAGGTTAAAAAACTTCACGGGATTTAAAATCTCATGAAGTTCTAGCTGCATTAGCAACCATGTTAAGGAGGGCCAAATCTTCACAAGATTTGAAATCTCGTGAAGCTTAAACTTCACAGGATTTCAAATCCAGTGAAGTTGTAGGCCAACTTCCAAAGAGCCGCGCTCTCTGACAAGTTGGCCTGCAACTCCACAGGATTTGAAATCCCGTGGAGTTACAGGTTTGCCCTAAACATGCACAGAATTAGTGCATGTTTCTTATATACATACATGAAATTTCACAATAATATAAATAAAAATTTCCGCCTCACTCACAATAATATACACAAAATTTCCGCCTCATTCACAACAATATATATCAAAATCCAACCATAAATATGAAATTTACGGATATATACTGAATTACAACAATATTCATAAAATTTAACCATGAATCAAACAATACACACGAAAATCACATATATAAAAAAAACCGATCCACAAAAGTAACAAATTTGAACAATCCAATCAAATATATTCTTGAAATTCATAATCATACTATAAAATTTTACATACATCCCAAAAGTCCTCCTCTCCTTTCTCTCCCTCTCTTACCCCTTCCCCTCACTCTTCCACCTCCCCTCGTCCCCGCCCCCTCTGTCCATGCAGATAAACCTCGATGATCTGAGTATCTGGTTGTATATGAGGTGAGAAGTGCCGGCTCCCTCAGCATGCGCCGTGCTATGAGAAGTGCCGTCTCCATCATCATGTGCCGTCTTTTGACCTGTCCTACGTCTTCGCGTGTACACTTGACCAAATTAGAGTAATCTGTCATCATGTCCTTCAAACTCGTCGACATGATTTTCATGGAACACGTTTGTTATTCTCTGTCTCATCCTATTGAAGATCCCTAACATTGTCGAATCCTGAATGTCATTGATATTTTCATTTATATCAGTCTCAATCTCATCAAAAACATTGATTTGCGATTTAATTAATATATACACAACTTAGCAAATAATATATTGATAAAAAAAGAATTGTCGTTTTAATTTAGTTTAAAAACTTACATAATCTCTCTCGATCGTGGCACTAGGGATGTAATTATCTATTGGTGGGCGTAGTATGCATCTAGCTGTTGGCTGTGGGTCATGTCCTATCCATCTGTGTATGATATTCCAATACCAACGCATATACGCGTTATAACCATCAGTTAGAATTCTCTCATTCTGTATGAAATTCCACCTGTTATCCCATCTGTCTATGTAGGCCGCACGGAATATGACCCAGTCCGTACGATGCGATGTCATCTATCGCCTATAATCGATTTGCTCAACAAGATCTAGCACATGCTGAGAAAGAAGAAATTGTCGTAACACACGATCTGGGACATGCTGTTGGCCTTCTTGTTTTGATGATGTTTAACAAACAATTTATAACTAATGTTGTTTGTCTAGTGCTTGTATTATCTATTCATTGTAGACAAACAACGTTGTTGGAGGATGGATGGAATAGAGCTTCAACGATCATATCCAAAGGAGGTTGGCGGAATGTCGGTGAAGCTTATACATAGTTCAAGATCCAAGTTTAGCTTCATCCGCAACGTGTACCAAGTTGAGCTCAATGAAGATCAAGATCAAGCTTGGGTAATTTAGTATAAGTTTATATTATGTGTGTTAAGTACTCTAAGCTCAATTATCTATACACACACATTTTATTAGTTTCCTTGTATATATATGTAATCACATATATATACAACACATGTTTTGGGTTTTCATGTTTATAATATGAAATCACATATTTCATATTTACCATAGTGTTTTTGATAACATTGCATAGAATATGCAATTTTGTGAAAATATTGTATTATTAGTTTATAGACTTTAATATCAGTTCATACATGTTTTACTAAGTCTATAAAATAATTTTGTAAAGTCTTAAAAGTTGGTTTAGGTCAAAACATCAAACTCATGTGTTTATATTTTCGTGTTTTGAACTATTTTGCAAAATGATGATTTTTCACAAATGGGAAATGCAATTTGGAAAATTCCTTTTGTAACATGTTCATTTACATGTGTATATACATTTCCCAAAGTTTCATAATTTTTGGACTTCATTTGTTATTTTTAACATATTTTCAAAAAGTCTTAAAAAAACAGTTTTTTGGAGTGTGTCAGATTTCGGTCGACCGTACCGGTCGACCGAACCTGATGTCAAAAGTTTCCTGGCCGACAGAAGCCTGTCGGTCGACCGATGAAAATTTTCGGTCGACCGACGAATTTTCCGGTCGACCGACGAGTGTTCCTTCAGCTTCCAACGGCTAGTTTTTTAACCGTTGCCTTGGGGCTGTTTTGTCTTTTGCTCTGGTTTGTTGGCTGAGTTGTGAGAGGGTATAAATACCACATTGTCTTCAACTCTCAAGCTAACCAAGAAATGTTTTAAAAGAGTTTTAAAAATTCTCAATCCCCTTCATCCTCTTCTTGTGTTCTTAGAGAAGTTTTCTAACTCTTTTCTCTAGCAATTTCATTATTGATTTTCATATTCTTATTATTGCTAGTTTGTTAATTGAGTTAGATTTTATTTTACTCATTGTTACACACACCCACATTGAGCTTATAGTATTTGCATACATAGTATAGTTGGGTGGTGAGAGATTGTAACTTTGAGTTGTGCTTTCATTGTGTTCTCATCTATTGTAGAGAACAAATTTGTTGTATTTACTTTGTGAGTGTTGTAAGGTTTTCGGTGAGCTAGAAACCGAGTGTAGTTATGCTTTAATTGTGTTCTCATCCATATTAGAGAACAATTTATATTTGTTACATTGTGAGATTGTTAGGTTTTCGGTGAGCTAGAAACCGAGTGTGGTGTGAAAGTTTTCGGTGAACTAGAAAACCGATTGTGAGGAGTGACGTTGATCGGTGAGCGTTGAAAACCGATACTGTGAGGTGTAAACGTTGTTCGGGTGAACGTAGAAAACCCGGTTGTGATAGTGGAATTCTCCCCGGGAGTGGGGAGCGGAGACGTAGGACGGAAGGTCCGAACTCCGTGATCATATTGCTTGTTTGAGTGTGCTTTGGCGTTCATTCATATTTATGTTCATATCCTATATCGCCATTGTGCATTGCTCATTTCTATATCATCCACTATCTTGTTTAGATTATTTACCCTTGTGTTGTTTATATATCCTTGCATATATCTCTATCATATAGGATATATCTCATTGTTTACATTGCTTATCCTAGCTCATAATTCTTGTGGTATTTCATACTTGCTAGGATAACTTGTTAATAAGTTTTAATTGGCATTTAATCGGATTAGATTAGCATAAGACCCTAATCACCCCCCCTCTAGGGTCTAACAATTGGTATCAGAGCTTGGTGCTCTTTGATTTAAGGTCTAATCGCCTTGAGTTAAAGATCCAAGTTATCTTTTTGTGCTAATCTTGTTTTGATTGCATTTGTATCTTGCTTGCATATTTTTACAAATTATGGATATGAATGATGCATCTTGTTTAGGCTATGATTCTAGTATTGCTCCTAAATTCAATGCTTTCCCTTATGCTCAATGGTGTTTTAGATTCAAAATATTTGTTCAATCTAAAAATATCGATTTATGGGAAATCATTGATTGTGCTTATATTGTGCCCACGTTGGAGAAATCCAAGTGGAGCAAACATGATAAAAAGATGTTTATTATGAACAAGCTTATGTTAGAATTTTTATTAAATGCATTTGATTCATTTATGTCTAACAAGCTTGATTCTTTTGATAGCGCTTATACATTATGGAAATTCATAGAAGCGCATCAAGGAGACTTGGAGGCGATCCGAATGAAAAATAATATTTCATCTTTAGATTCAACTTTAAAAATATGCATTGATAACCATAAGAAACTTATGGACAAGTGTGCTAAATCTAGTAAATCACCCACACACTATGCACACTTGTATAGCAAAGTTTACAAGTGCTCCATTTGTGGTCGTAAAGGCCATTTAGCTAAATTTTACTATGATGCACAAAAACATAAGAATATTAATCCTTCTTGTGCATCTCATCAAGTTTCTTCATCACATGTACACACACATGCACATGCATCTATTTCTCATCATAAGCATGCTAATGTGTATGTAAAGGCCATCTTGCTAGATTTTGTTATGATGCACAAAAACATAAGAATATTAATCCTTCTTGTGCATCTCATCAAGTTTCTTCATCACATGTACACACACATGCACCTATTTCTCATCATAAGCATGCTCATGTGTATCAATGTGATTTTTGTGGTCGATTTGGTCATTTGGCCAAATTTTGTTTTAATTTAAAGAGAGTTTCACATTTGCAAAACAATTTTAAAAGACCATCCATGTTTGCAAATGTTTCTAAAGTTTCCCGTGCACAACCGTTTGGTCAACATAAGCAAATGCTTCCTTTCCATTGTACTTATTGCAATCGGAAGGGTCATTTGAGTAATTTTTGTTATGACCGTGTTCGTGCACCATATGCGCCTAAGAGGGTTCATAACCCTAGGGCTTTAAGCTTTATTGATAGGGGTCATGTCCCTAAACAATCCGGCACCAGGAATGCTTGGGTGCCAAAATAATTTTTAAACCAAGAATTTTAGTGTTTTCATTTTTTTTCCCTTTCTTGGTTTTGAAAAATGTATTTTAAACTTTTATGAAAACAATTCCTTTTATTGGTTAAATTCTTTTGTTTTCATGATTATTGGTTTTGCTTTGATGAGAGGTTTTCACTTTATATAACCCTCCGGGTTTATTGGGTGTTTATTCCCAAATCATGTTTACCGGATGCTAGAATGATTATATGGGTTAGAACAAGCTTAAGAGCTTGATATATTGTTGCCTTTTTTAAAATTCTTTTGTTAGAGTGTTGCCTCTTTTAAAATTCTTTTGTTAGAGATTTTGTTTTGATCGGTTGCTTTGAATTCATTATACTTCACTTATATGATGATATTTATGTGTTTGTGCTTATGGATCATCTATTCGTGGTTTATAATGTATTCCATATATGGTTTGATCAAACCTCACAAAGAAAATTCTCTTTATTGATCAAACATCATTTTTGGTTTAAATGGTTGATTTATGACTTCATTTGGTTACTTTGTTTTCATTTGAAAACTTTTTGCATGATTCTCATGTTCCTCTTCTTTTGATTTCATAAATCTATTCTTTTATATGGTTTTATATTTTTTTGTATTAATGAGACACTATTTTCATATTGACATATTTATATGTGTTCTCATTATCTTCATGTATGTGAGTAAATTTTTAGCATATTCATGTATGCTTGCTCACATATGTTTTGCCATGATCTTCATCGCATATATTCTATATGGCTTTTTGATAGGGGGAGCAATCCCCATATCTTTCTATGTGTTATACTCACCTATGCTTATTGATAGGGGGAGCTTTCGCTCTCTTAATTCTTTTGTCCCCTTTTTGATGTTGTCAAAGGGGGAGAAATATTGTGAGTATATCTATCTTGTTTGTTTATATGCATGTGAGTTATTATCTTGTATATGTTCATTTACTTCATGCATATACTTCTTTTTGTAAATTGTTTGTCATCATCAAAAAGGGGGAGATTGTTGGCCTTCTTGTTTTGATGATGTTTAACAAACAATTTACCACTAATGTTGTTTGTCTAGTATTTGTGTTTTCCTATGTATTGTAGACAAACAACGTAGTTGGAGGATGGATGGAATAGAGCTTCAACGATCATATCCAAAGGAGGTTGGCGGAATGTCGGTGAAGCCTTGCAATTCAAAGTTCAAGATCCAAGTTCAAGCTTCATCCGCGAGATTACCAAGTAGAGCTTATTGAAGACCAATCAAGCTTGGGTAATTTAGTTTAGGAATTTATATTATGTGTGTTAGTACTTTAAGCTCAATCATATACACACATACACGTTTTGGTTTTTGTATATATATAGTTATATATATACATATATGTTTTGGTTTGATAGTTTTCAAGTTTTACTATGAAACAAATGAATAGAATTGGAAAATACTATTTTGTTTCATGTTTATATGCCTATATATGATTTCACCTTTAACAAGCTTATATTTAATGAAATCATATTTAGTGTTTTGAATATATTGCATAGAATATGCAAATTTATGAAAATATTGTATTTCTAGATTATAGACTTCATAACAACATGTTATATCTTTTATCAAGTCTATACAATCATTTCATAAGGTTTCAAAATGTTGTTTAAGTCAAAATATCAAAATATCAATTTTCAGGTTTTCATGTTTTGGACTATTTTGTAAAATGATGATATTTTTCATTTGGGAAGTCCTTTTTCGAAACCAGTCGTTGTAGCATGTTTATTATCATGTCTACAATCATTCCCCAAAGTTTTACATTTTTTGGAATTTATTTGATATTTTTAAACAGCATTTCAAAATCAGATAAACAGTTTTCATATCAGTTTTCGGTCGACCGCACCGGTCGACCGAACCTGAGGTCAAAAGTTCATTGTCTTCAACTCTCAAGCCAACTAAGAAATGTTTTAAAAGAAAAGAAAAGTTTAAGCAAGGGTTTAGGGTTTTACTGTTTGTTTTGAGTTTGGGTTTCTGTTTACAAAGGAGGAAGTTTTCACTGCAGATTGAGGGATTCATTCTCAATCCCCTTCATCCTCTTCTTGTGTTCTTAGAGAAGTTTTCTAACTCTTTTCTCTAGCAATTTCATTATTGATTTTCATATTCTTATTATTGCTAGTTTGTAGCTATTTATTATTTTGTTTATAATTTCTATATGCTAGATTTTAATTGAGTTTAGTTTTGATTTTGATTTCACTCATTGTTTACACACACCCACTTGAGCTTATTGTATTTGCATACATAGTATATTAGGGTTGTGAGAGTTGTAACATTGAGTGTGGGCTTTTATTGTGTTCTCATCCATATTAGAGAACAATTTATATTTGTTACATTGTGAGATTGTTAGGTTTTCGGTGAGCTAGAAACCGAGTGTGGTGTGAAAGTTTTCGGTGAACTAGAAAACCGATTGTGAGGAGTGACGTTGATCGGTGAGCGTTGAAAACCGATACTGTGAGGTGTAAACGTTGTTCGGGTGAACGTAGAAAACCCGGTTGTGATAGTGGATTTCTCCCCGGGAGTGGGGAGCTGCATTGGCGTTCTTATTCTTGTTTTCATATCTTATATCGCCTTTGTGTATTGCTCATCATATTACCCTATCACTTGTGTAGATTGTTTATTTTACCCTTGTGTTGTTTATATATCCTTGCATATATACATATATCTCTATCATATAGGATATATCTCATTGTTTATCTTTCTTATCCTAGCTAATATATATTGTTGTATTTCAAACTTGCTAGGATAACTTATTAATATATTTTAATTGGCATTTAAATCAGATTAGATTAGCATAAGACCCTAATCACCCCCCTATAGGGTCTAACAATTGGTATCAGAGCTTGGTGCTCTTTGATTTAAGGTCTAACCGCCTTTAGTTAAAGATCCAAGTTATCTTTTTGTGCTAATCTTGTTTTGATTGCATTTTTGTCTTGCTTGCACATATCCCCCCCCCCCCCCTCTACGGTCTAACACATGCATCTTTACAATCTCCCAATATATCAACAGGACTCTGGCTCTCCACAAAGCAGCGCTATCTCTACAGATAGGTGCAACAATATGCATATCGAGATCTGGCGGAGTATAAGGTGTCCACTTGCACTAAAATTTAAAAAAATACTTTTATCAGCATCTACAAAAAAAATAAAATATAAATAATAAATTAAGTTTTATATTTACCTATTGGTGTTGGAGGCCATCAAGCTCATTTTGGGAAAAATCTATATGTTTAGTTGTTGTTTTGTATTTAGAATGCCTCACGTTATACCTATTTAGTACAAAGAATATATGAAAACAAATTTAATATGAATAAAATTTATGCATAATTATACCTGCATCCCAAAGGAAACTGACCTTGTAGATCGCGGTGCACATGCGAAGTAAGTCGTCCAATATGAATGTGTTCTCATGACCAAACATGAATTAATGTCATACATCCATTGAATTCTTTATTCTGCATCAATGAGACCATGCCTAGTTCTCTATAAAGGTATGTCAAGACCGCACTACCCCATAATAGAGTGCTGCATACATAAAAATCCTCGAGTAGTGGCAGCCATCATGCATGTACAAAATTCTTGCTCGCATCAGGAAATAACGTACACCCAATCATGTCCAATATATAAGAACGAGCATAATACTGAATCGTCTTATCCGTAGTATCAACTGGTATATCTCCCATAAATATCGATCGAAGCCACGATAGCTTCATCGCACCACTCCTCAAATTGGGAAGCGGGAACTTATCTAAGAAGCCTCTCACATACTCAGCCCAATTATGGTCATCAGTACCCGTAACAACCGGGCCATCGATGCAGAGCCCAAGTATGATGACTATATCCTAAAGTGTAATAGTACACTCCCATATATGCATATTAAAGGTGTTGGTCTCTGATCTCCACCTCTCAGAAGCGTTATTTGTCATCATACAAAACTGTTTCCCGCCATCTTCACATAAGGCCCACCTATCAACATTGTTCGGATCCAAACTAGTCTCGATCCAATCATGTGCAGCTTGTGAAATAGACTTAATCCTCTCCCGTAGTTGCTCATAAATAATTTTTTCTGTTGTATATCCAGCTTGCCAAAGAAGATCTTGAAGATGCATTTGTCTATGTGTCCTCTTGAAGTTGTCCCTAATATGTCGCAAGCAATAGCAATGTTGATGTGGCGACAGAAAATGTCGTTGGGGTGCTATTAGAATTCCTTTCATCCTATCAGATATAAATATAATCGATCACGTTCGCACACTAGGGATATGATATCTAATGCGTGCAAAAAACCATGCCTAATTTTTCGTGTTTTCAACATCAACCACTATAAAGGCCAAAGGAAATAAACTGCCATATGCATCTACTCCAGTTATAATAAGCAAAACGCCTTTATATTTAGTGTATAAGTGGGTGTTGTCAATGCTAAGAAGAGAACGATAATATCTGAATCCCTCAATGCAAGGGCCAAATTCCCAAAATACCCCTGTGAATCATCTATCTCCGCCACCAACAGGATCTGATGATACTTCATACATTCTCCCCGAATTTTCTTTTTTGGGTGCTTTAAGATAATGTAGTAAGATCTCATAAGATTTGTCGCAATCTCTGAATATTTTTATCATCACCTTCCTCCGAGCATTCCAACACTTGTTGTATGATACATCCAAGTTGGTCGCTTTATTAACTAAAATACGAATATTCTTTAGCCTTAGATCAAGATCCTCCCTTAGTTTAGGCATAATGAATCAATATATGAAAGAGGGGGACACGTGTTTATAATTCATCTCTAATCGAAGATTGCTACATGTGTGAAGTCCGTTGTAGTGTGTTATTTAAAATTGTTCGCCTACTCTTACCCCTAAGTGTGAATTAAGCTTCTGAGGAAATTTTGCATTGCTATTGTGGTACCCACCACTATCTTCTTCCTCATCGTCTTTGTGGTAAAAACAAACTACATTATAGCTTGTTGCATTGCTTTTTGTCTATCTAAACTTGATATTTTTTTGGATGGCCCGCAAACGAAGTGTATGAATCAATTTCTCATTGCTTTCAAATAGACCGTCCTTTTTGAGTGAGAAGTCCTCACTTTGTGTATCATTATCTAAAATTAGTGTCGATAGCAATGCAAAAAACTATGCCCAATCATCCTCGAATTCAACACTTACATTATCATCTTCTATCGTCGCTGCTATGGAAGGTATTATATCTTGATGGGGAGCGTTATCATCGAAGGCATTTGAAGTGCCCACAAGTGAAGGACCGCTCAAGTATTGTGACTGTGTCCATCCCATATCTTATTATGGAGATAAAAAGGCAACAGAGTCAATTTCAAGGTGCTCCACACATGCGAGAGTATACTCCGTCGTGATTCACCGATTTGCCCAAAAATCTGTGATGCTTTTCAATAAATAATTCCACCTAATACTTCTCGTCATGCAATATTCCAATAAGACCCATATCTAGTCACTTGAGGTTTGTATGCCGCTTGTTCTGTTCCCTGTAATAGGAGATAATTGCAAATCACGTTGATGTGACACTCACGTGGATTGGTTAATGTAAGTTTGTGTAAGTCATTACTCAATTCATCGAAAGTACATGATTTTGATATAAACAACGGCTTCGTCACACCTCCTTCATATACTGACATATTATTCTCGAGATAGTTAATCTTCCCATCATATGAACAAAGAATTACGATTCGATCGTTCATCGTTACATCTGAAGAGTAAAAAAATTCCAATATCAATATTACACGAAAAACACAAAAAATATTATTTACCATTAAATCCTCTAATATCGATTTTAGACATTCATAATTTTAACCAAATGTCAAACCTTTATAATACACTAACTTTTATAATTTTTGATTGATAATTTCCCCTCTAACTTCATACACAAATTTCTCTTTTTTTTCTTCACAAAATTCATAAATATTTCAAAAATTATTTCAAACTCTAAATTTAAACAAGTTATTAGCATGAAATAGTGAGAATATGTAAAAAATTTAGGAGAAAATAACAAATTTTAAAGATTTTACCTAAAATGTGTCGATGCTCTAATTTCTGGTGAACTTTGATGGTGGCGACGGTGGCAGCAGCGATGGCGTCAGCGGGGGCAGTGGTATATAGGTCTAGGGTTTGGTTTGGTGGTGAAGGAGCAAAGGGGGGGGGGTCGGGTAAAAAACGCAATCTGTTATCGTGTGTGCCTTATGTAGGCCCCGCCACAACTCGATGGGATTTGAAATCCTGTGAAGTTTAAGCTTCACGGGATTTCAAATCCCATGAAGATTTGCTCCCTTAACAGACTTGGTAATGACGGCTTAAACTTCACGAGATTTCAAATCCCGTGAAGTTTTTGAACTTTTTTCGCTATTTTCGACCCAGTTTCAGCCAACTTGCTGAAACTTGACCGAAACTGGGTCGAAAATGACGAATATTTTCAAAAGAGAATGATCTTTAAAAATATGTTTCTAGAGAGGTATATTTCAAAAATTTGTCCTATTTATTATACATGGGTTTTTCTCCTTTTTATAATTACTTAAAACTAAAAACAAATATGGGTACTCTGGACTTTTCGCATTCCCACCTTCTCTCTTTTTCTCCGCTTATAAAGTTCTGTTTTTCTCAGTCTACAGAGAGAGAAAATAATAAATAACTGAAAACCGTGAGAAAGAAAAATGGTGGGAGATTTCATGGTTTGTGTTGATAGGATCGTAGCATCTACTGCTTGCTTTGATTCTGGGAATGGGGCTAGAGATGGGTTATTGAGAAGAGAGGAGGAGGAAGAAGGGAGCTCTGAAATTAAGAGGAGAGAGAGTGATGGAGGTTTTAATAATGGCGAGAGCTTGAAGAAGATGAAGAAGAAAGAAGAGGGTTTGATTGAGTGCAGGATTTGTCAAGAGGAAGGAGAGGAGGCTGAGATGGAAGCGCCCTTCGGCGCTCGCTGAATGGAACTTCAAGGT
>NC_033797.1:65847393-65867610 GCF_001876935.1 Asparagus officinalis | reverse complement strand
TAGCTCTGTTGGGTTTTGAGGAGAGGAAAAGTCAAGATGGGCGTCTTTCTCTAGATTTTTTTAGGGGACTTACTGTTTACTGTGACTTGATTATCCTTTTTCCCCTTAGATTTTTAGAAGAAAAAGGATATAGAAGTTTGGGTGAGTTTTTCCAGTTTTTGTGTTCCATGTTTTTTTTCCTTTTTTTTGGGTTTTTTATTTTGTTTAATGGGGCTGTTGGGTCACTCACCTGCTCCATTTAGTTTGTTTTGTGACATGCATTTTGTAATCTTTTCTTTTTTAAAAAAAAATCAAGAACAAAACTTTATGTTCCATGGATAGTATATTGTTTTATTTGTATAAAAAATTATTTCGATTTTTATCTTTAAAATTTTGCCCTCCCCCTTTTTGTGAGGACAAATTGAATGCATGTAAAATAATCTTGTTTATTTTGCTTTCTTATTGCATATATATTTATTTTGAGTGCTTTCAGAATGCAAAAATATCTAGTTTTTGTAAAAGCATGCTTAAGCTTTATTTTCTGCTAGAACAAATTTTCAAAACAGCCCCGTTTAAATTTTTATTTTTCAAAATCGATCATTTTTTTTATTTACCAAAACCGACCCTTTTTTTTATTAACAGCCTAATCACCTTCCTAAATAGTCGGGGTTGCCAAGCCCGACTATTTAGGACATAAATTTTCAAGGTTTAAGGTTTCTAATTGGGGTTTAACACCCTTCTAAATAGTCGCGTTGGCAACCCGATTCCGATTGTTTAGGAGGATGATTAGGCTGCTAATAAAAAAACGAGTCGGTTTTGGTAAAAAAAAAAGGGTTGATTTTGAAAAATAAAAATCTGTTTGGGGCTGTTTTGAAAAATTGTTCTTTTCTGCTACAGGTGCACTTGTGTCTGTACAGTTTGTTATTTGCCTCAATTTGGTAGCAATGTGTGGTTTAGGTCCAAAGTTCAGGAATTTTTACTTAAAAGTCTAATATATAGCGAGTCTATTTTCTGTAGTCGTTTTTGGTAAACAAAAATTCTCTATACTTATTCCTAACATTTTTGGAGTTTTTCAGTAGCTGACCAAATATACAAAGAAGAATCTGATTCTTCTATGTTGCCCATCTATTATTGTTAATTTATATTATCTTACTTTGAACTTATAGATTGTATACACATTTGTTCGATTTTTCTACTTTTCTTTACTTTCTGTTGACTTAGACTTTAAGTTCTGGATATCAGTTCCATTGTTCAAGTGAGCCTTTTGGTTCGCTGGGCTTGTTTAATTATTTCAGTGTTATTAATTACATATGTTACTATTACCTACTACAAATGTTTTACTTCACAGTTATTAAATAAATTGAACTAAAGAAAAAAATCTATAATGGTATTAGTCATAGGAATAGGACCAGCATTACAATATATATTGCTAAATTGACTTTCCTTTTTACTATTCTGTAATGTTTTTAAGTTAATATTTGAATGAGAAATTAGTGATGAATGCAATTGAATGTATGATGGAATGCATTTAAAGGTGAATCCTTAATAAGAATTAGTGATTTAGTGAGACCTGGGAGTAATCATTTTACAGATTGAGAAGTTGGATAACCTGAAAGGATAATGTTAGCGATTTAGGGAAATGCTTTACTTGTAGAGATGATTGTTTCTTGTGTTACTATGTAATCAATATGTCTATTAAGACCTGGAAAGAATTATATAAACAATTAGATAAATGTTGAAGAACATAGGACTGGAAGCAGAACTCGAGGAACCAATTTCTGCTTTGTATGACATATTTCGCAAGTGACATTGTTTGAGATTATGCAATTAACAATGTTAAGATGCTCAGACATGTACATCAAAAACCTATGAAGAGTCTCGATGCTTTTCTTCTTCTTCTTCTTCTACTTCTTCTTCTTCTTTTTCCCTTTTCTGAAATGTGAGATTTATCATATCCAAAGAGCTAGCTAGAGAAAATTTATGTGTGATACAGGGAATGATGAAAGTGGTCCTATTGAGACCTGCCATGTCATTACCATCTAAATTTGTCAATTGCTAAGTAGTTATGCATCAATTTCTGCTTTACCGATATTTTATTCTCAGGCTGTTTTATGTTTCTATAGCAGTTTCTAAATGTGTATAATGTCTTATTCTATTTTCTAATCTCTGTTATGAACCCATTTTTGCACATCTAATTCTTTAGTGATGCCTTTTGCACTTTTCTTTTTACACATGCACATACAAACTCTTTGATTATCTGCTTGTGATCTTCCATTACATTTTTATATATACAAACACATAAATCTGAACTCTGAGTGCCTGCTTGCTATAATTCTGTTACATTTAGTCAAAATTGAACTTTTGCTGACCCATCAGACTTTTTTCCTTGTTTGCTTTGCAGTTTGCCCACAGGAAATGCATACAAAGATGGTGCAATAAGAAAGGGGACATCACATGTGAAATCTGCAACCAGGTTAGTATGTGATATCAGAATTATCGACTTTCAAATATTGTGCATTGGTTATTTTCATCATTCTGAGAGATTGGCTTCTCTGACTACAGTAGGTTTATGATACCGTATGAACTGGAGGATTTTTTTCCTTCTATGTCATGTTACTCAAGTTCGTACAGTTTTAAGCCGATTTCTTTGATAGTGATAGCATAATCATTAGCAAATTTTAGTGCACTATGTTGTACAATATTAATGTATTAAACATTAGTTTTGTCTTTCCAACATTGCTTCTTATAAAACTAAATGTTTCTGGTAGGAAATTTTTTGAAAATTTCCGAATTTATTTTGTGATGATTGACAAATACTCCTGAAACTTGATTTTTGATGGAAAAAATATAATCGAATTTTGTTGAGATACTTTTGTTTCTTTTGTACTCTGACAAAGCATTTAATTACTTGTTTATTGCAAAGGTATATGCACCAAACTATTTTGCGCCCCAACCCAGATTAAGCTCTGACGTGATAGCCATTGATATCAGGTAATTCCTAGTGATTCTTTGCTTATACTGTTAGCTATATCTTCCTCAGAAATAATACATAAGTTGTTTTCTTATTAGCTTAAGGCTTTATCGTTTATCATTTATATAATATAGTATATATAGATGTTAGGCTTCTGAAATGCCTCATTGAAATTTGAATGCACTTGTTTCTTGCACTCACTGCTTCTTTTGCACTAGTCATAGTTGCAGGTTGATATATTTGTTTAGCAGTATGCAAGTTTATTCCTGCTATTTCATGAATCATTTTTCCGCGAGGAAGATAATTTCGGATTGTGTGGCTTTAAGACATTCTTACAAGTTCTGAGGGTTGGTATCTACAGGAGTAACTCTTTTAGAACTTAGCTGTTTTGTCTCTGGTTTGACTGTTAGAACAAGAGGCGGAAATAGTTTTTTTACAAGTCTACACTTAGTTGTGAAAAGAGGTAGTGGATTGTGAAATCATGATATGTATAAGTTCACACTTTGATTGATTGCAAGTGACGTCATTTATCTGTATAGTTGCCAAATTTCAACTAAATGGTCTCTTTTATTTTTCTGTAGACAAGGTTGGGGTACAAGGATTGATCTACATGACTCCCATTTGCTAGCCATTGCTGCTGCAGAGCAAGAATTGCTAAATGCAGAGTATGAAGAATATGCAGCTGTGCATAACAATGGGATTGCTTGTTGCCGCTCTGTTGCTCTTATTGTATGTTCAGATTCTTTACTTTGTTTATTTTTGGCCTTTATTTCCTGAACTATATAGGTTACAACTTACAACTATAAGCTAAATTTGTACAGTTGATGCTGCTTTTGCTTGTACGCCATGTTCTCATGGTTATAAGAGACGCCGGGATGGTCCAGGATGCATCAGACTTCTTCAATGTAAGTAAATTCTGTATGTCCTTGACATACAACCAATGATAGGATAAGGGCTGCAATTTCTTGAAACCTGAGAAAAAAGTAGTGTATTATGTTAGATAACCATTTGTTCAATTAAGGTGGTTAAGTTGGATGTTTGTTATTGTTTCTATTATTGATATAGAGTTTTAAAGAAAATCTTTAGTAGAAGCTGCACTGGGAGTAATAGTTATTAAAATATTTCTGAAAGAAGGCCTACATAGGTGTTTTTAGAACATAAACAAATTCTTTCAGTAAAATTGCAAGAACACGATGTTAAATTCTGCATTAAGATCATGATCTCATTCCCGAAGTTCTGAATGGTCTGTTGAGATTTTGTTATGGTATAATAAGACATCTTGGCTCAAATCCAATCATCTGCTTTGTGCCATATTTTCTGGTGGTCATCAATAGGGGACATTCAGGCATTTTTACATTTATTAATGCATAATCGCTTGGTAATAATTTTTTTTTCTTTGTGCCCCTCAGTTATCCCTCCAGTTTGCTGGTTTCCTTCTTCCATGTTACTTGATAATACAATCATGCTATGTCCTGCAAAGCCGTAGAAGACGACAGGTAAACATTCACTTTGGCCAAACAACTTTCTCTCTCCCCCCCCACCCTCCTCTTGAGATATCCTTTTCAAAATTCTTGTTGTGCTTGCTTTCTCACTGGACCTTATTCCTTGGTTACTTTAAACTGGAAGGTACTAAACCAAAAGTTGTCTAAACTTATGAGAACTTACTTCAATTTTTTTCCTGTAATTGGTTTAGGCGTTTCTCGGTTGAAACATATTAAGGTATCCTTATAAAAGTTCCATATAAAGAGAATCATGGGGGAAAATGTGTTGTTTATTTAGTTTGAATACAAGCAAGACGAGTAAGAACAAGATTTATGTAGCCAACCCTAAACATTTGTGATAAAGGTTGTAGTTGTTATTGTTGTACAAACAAGACGAGTAAAGATGGCTCTTTCTATTCAAAAAATAGCCTTCTTAGCTTGCCATATTAGCATGCTCATCACGAAACCCAGAGGAAAATGGCATAGTCGAACATATGGGTTTACTATTTGCGTTTAAAATTTGTTGTTGATTTTCAACTAAAAGTTAGATTCTTATATGTACAATTTCTTCAAGTAATTTAAAGTTGTCAAGAAGTAGTGTAGCCTTCATGAGATAACTAGTTACTCTTCTTCGATGAAATCTGTGGTTCTCGAAATTTTTGTGTGCCATTCATTTCAGAAGATAGTGTACTGGTAAAATCTACTTCTATTTCTCACAAGAGATCGTTATGAAACTAGAAAAGCTTTTTCTGGCATTCTTACTTAAAACTTCTCCTGCTTTCAGATATCCATTTGATTCTGTTCCATGTGCTATGCATGCAGGTCTGAGATTTTCTTTGCCCTTTTCCTAGAATTCATTCAAACGAAAGGAGAGGTGAGCTCTATCGCCGCTCAACTTGCTTACCTTTTTGATATTTGCGTAAAAAATCCTTTCCTTTTCGTGCAAAAACGGAAGCCTCAAGCCATTGGTTTTCATCTTTTGTGATGCGAAGAAATGCTCTTCAGGGGGGAGGAAAAAAAAACAAACAAAATGTATATATGAGAATCATCATCAATGTTATTTATATCTCAGTTAGTTATCGTCTCATCGGAGATGTATCTTTGCAGCATGTTTCGACTATAGGCAGCTCCAGTCTGAGCTTCTCTTGCAATTGTAATTTAACCTGATTTGTGCTGCAAGTTAATGCCTTTTCTGTTGATCCTTATCATGATTTCTCATGATCTAAACTTGATGGTTAAAATATATGGTTCCAGATTATTAAGCTTGAAAATACATTTTTCCTAGGTCCACTTGAGTACTGTCACACTTCTCAAGCTTGGTGCGCAATCAACGACGTACCTTTAAGAGAAGGATTAATTGCACATGGACCCCTGTATTATTGTTGTTTTGGGATGTACCACCCCTGTAGTCTCATTGTTGCGGATAGACCTGCCTTTAAAATTTCTGGACTCTTTTTACAGACGAGTAGGCTCACTAATTTCAGCTAGGTGGGCAATATCTGTCAAGGTTTCGTTATAAGGTAAAAAACAACAATGAATAAAAATAAAAAACTGGGGAGTATATCTTCAACAGTGAAACTGCAGGTAAAAAAAAAACAAAGCCCCTCAGACCGAAATTAAAAATGCAGTGTTTGGCATGAATGCTAACAAAGCCCCTGGACCAGATGGCTATTCTATAGCTTTTTATCAATCCTTCTGGGAGCTGATTAGGGAAGACCTCATTGCTTTAATGCATTTTCTATATGCTAATCCCTCTCATCTTTGCAGGGTGAACAAAGTTTTTATCACTCTAGTACCAAAAATTAAAGAATGCTCTATGGTCAAAGATTTCAGACCCATCAGTCTTATTAATTGTCTCTTTAAAATCTTTTCGAAAATTTTGACCAATAGACTGTCTCAGCATATACCATCTTTGGTGGTTCCTACTCAATCTGCTTTTCAAGCGGGTAAATCTACCCTTGATTCTATTCTTCATGCTAATGAAATGATTCATTACTGTTCAAAAAGGAAAAAAAAAGTTATAATGTTTAAGATAGATTTTGCAAAGGCATTTGATTCTATTGACTGGTCTTTTCTTATTGACCTTCTGAAAGCTAGGGGATTTGGTACTAGGTGGTGCACATGGATACACCATATCATTTCCTCATCTCAATGTGCAGTCCTAGTGAATGGTTCGCCTTCTAAATTCTTCTCCTGTAAGCGAGGTCTCAAACAAGGTGATCCCTTATCTCCAATGTTATTTAACATTACTGTCGATGTCCTCAACAGAATGATTATGAATAATGTAGAAGATGGCTTATTATCCTCTCTTGGGCTTAAAGAGCCTCTCAACCCCTTGAGAATTTTACAATTTGCTGATGACACATTGCTTTTTGTTAAAAGCACCTTCAAAGACATCTCCATTCTCAAAACTATTTTATACATCTTCGAAGAGATATCAGGTCTGAGTATCAACTATTTCAAATCCTCCCTTGTGTACTTTGGCAAGATCCACCGAAGAGCTCAAAGTCTGGCCGCTTCTTTGAACTGCAAAGTCGAATGTCTACCGATCAAGTATCTTGGTCTGCCTCTGAAATATGGGAAACTTTCAAAATCTGATTGGCAACCTTTGTTGGACAGCATCTATAGAAAGCTTGCATCTTGGAAGAAGAATTCTTTATCCTATGGAGGAAGACTTGTCCTCATCAACTCTGTGCTGACATCAATTCCTTTGTATTATATGTCTTTCTATAAGTTACATACATGGCTTATCAAAGAAATTGACAAAGTTGGAAAAAACTTTCTTTGGACAGGAAATGAAGAAACAAAAACATTCAAATATTTAGTCAATTGGAAAAAAGTTTGCTTAAGTAAGAAAGAGGGGGGATTAGGAATCAAAGACGTCTCTTCTTTCAACACTTCACTCCTAACTAAATGGTTATGGAAGTGTTTAGACAGGAATTCCTCATCTGGTGATTTACTGCATAAACTTTATGTTAATGAAGGTTCAACTCTTCAAATCAGGCAATACAATCCATCCAATTCATCCTTCTGGAATGCAGTGTTAGCAAATAGAGAGGCCTTCTTTCATAACATATCCTGGGTGCTTGGATATGGTGACAAAATTAGATTTTGGGAAGACAAGTGGTCCGGCACTAACTGTCTATCCAGCTTATTTCCGAAGTCTTTTAAACTAGCTTTCTCTTCCAATGCTTCAGTTAGAAGCCAAGGGAATTTTCTTGATAATGAATGGCATTGGCATCCACTGATGAGAAGAAGTATATCTCCAGAATCTCAAGCAGATAGAGTTAATCTCATGGATCATATTAGGGACTACCATGTATCCCCCACCTCAGATCATCCTAAATGGTCCCTTACTCCTAATGGCATGTTTTCAGTCAGTTCTTTCTACAAATTTCTGAACTGTAGAGGAATTACTAGCCCGATACATAAAGTTATTTGGAATCCTATCATTCCTTCCAAAGTTCGTGTCTTCATTTGGCTCCTAACACTTAACCGACTGAACACGAAGGATATTCTTCAAAAAAAAAGGGTGGAATGGGGATATCACTTGTTCCTTTTGTGGAGTAGAAGCAGAATCAAGAGAACATCTGTTCTTTTCATGTTTAATAACAAAACAAGTATGGAAGCATTTCAGTGATTATCAGTTACCTTTCCCATGGCCAAGATCCTTGGAGGAGATTATGATATCTCTAGAAAATCGTCAATGTATTTTAGGGGATCTATGGCGTGTTATTTTTGCATCTGTCAGCTGGAGTTTATGGACAACGAGAAACAATATCATATTTGAACATACGGTTTTCTCCTATAAGTCAATTATTAACCAGACAATATCGGTCTTGCATGACTGGGCATGCATGGGAAGTGGCTCTAAGGCACTGAAGATAGCAGCGAAGCTTAAGGAGCAACCAATCTGCAGAAGTATCTAACAGCCTAGGAATGAAGTAGTCAAACATCTTTTGTTTTACCTGTAAAAACAAAGAACTTAGTGGGTTTTATAATTTTGTTTCATTGGGTTATAGAAATTATTTTCTCTCGCTACTATATGTATGGCTGGTTTTGGTTCCTCCTTATATCCATGTCAACGGTGAATGACGGCAATGCCCTCTCTTCACCTTTATAGATGTTTGGAAGAAGAAAGTCATACATCACTAGTATTGAAATTTCATAATTTCTATCTTCCAATTTTGGATACAATTCGTATCCTTTTTTGTATATATATTTTTCATTAATATTATGAACAGGGTATATCCCTTGTTTTTTTCTAAAAAAAAAACTGCAGGGGTAGTAAATGCAAAACGGTGATCCTACAAGGAGACTATGCAATCAACGCTCACAAGAATTCATGTAGGCGCGTCTGTTGTTATTATTTCCGACTCACCTGCGTCCACTCCAGGCAGTGAAAGGATGGCCTCGGGCTTGGGAGTTTGGGCTCTTCTAACTTCACTCTTTTAACTTGCAAGGCTCACTCGCATTCATTACTGAGATAAGTAAATGCGACATGAGCAAACTTGTGACAAGCTTAATTTGCAAGATAAATCTTGAAAGAAAATAAAAACTCAATTTGAAAGGAAAAAATGGAGAAAAGGAAAGATGTGGGTTGCTGAAAGGGAAGTGCGAGTATCCTTGACTGAAATTAATGGGAATGAAAGGGCACGCTCTTCATACTGAAAAATATACATGCATTTGGTTTCTGAGGTGCTTGTCACCAACAGTCATGGAAATGTTGTTGCTAACAAGTTACACTAGCTTGGCATATAGTATATATATTTATTATATATATATCTTATATAGTATTATATATATGTATATATTATATATAGTATATATATATATTATATATTGAGAGAGATGAGAGAGAGACGCGGAGATTTAATGCAATATCCTCTGTCATAGGAGGGGATTGTCCTTGACGCCTCTAAAATCACATGAGTTGAGCGGACCATTGTGGCATGATCCGCTCGTTTGAACTTGATCTGATATTTTTAAAACTCCAAGACCCAAGTTTTGGGGTGCTATCCGTCGTCGTTTGACCCTTATCCCTCGTCATCATTTTTAACGCCGTTTTGAATGAATGAACTTTTTTCACATGGCTCGATGGAGGGGTCAACGCGCGGTGCATTTCACCCCAACTTGTCGGTGTTGGGGTTTTAGAGAAAATGGCTAGATCAAGTTCAACGGAGCGGAATCATTCCACAATATCGGTCGAATTAATGTGATTTTAGAGGCTCAAGGAGAAAATCCCCTCCCTATACTAGGAGCCCATTAATCTCTCTCTCTCTCTCTCTCTCTCGTCTCTGCTATACTATATATATATATATATATATATGCACTATATATATATATATAAGTAAGTTATATATATATATTATATATATATATATATATATTATGAGCATTAATGGGGTATCCTTGTCATATGGAGGGGATTTCGCTCCTTTGCACGCCCTCTAAAAATCAATGATTGAGCGACTTATGCGATGATCCGCTCCGTTGAACTGATCTACATAATTCTAAAACCCCAACACACCAAGTTTGGCGGTGAACCCCGTCGTCGTCCTTGGACCATTCATCCACTCGGTATCAATTTTAACGGCTTTTGAATGAATAGGACTTTTCACATGGCTCGATGGCAGGCGTCAAACGACGACGGTATTCACCCGCAAACTTGGTATGTGTTGGGTTTTGAAATATGTAGCATCAAGCTTCAACGGGAGCGGATCATCGCATAATCGTCGCTGCAATCATGTGACTTTTAGAGGCGGTCAAGGAGGAAATCTCCTTCCTATGACAAGGATACCCATTAATCTCTTCATCTCTTCTCTCTCTCTCTATATATATAATACTATATATATATATATATATATATTATATATATATATTATTATATATATAATATTATATTATAGAGCAGAGCAGAGAGAGAGAGAGAGAGGAGATTATATTGAGGTTCCTTTCATAGGAGTGATTTTCCTCCTATGACGCCTCTTAAAATCACGTATGATGAGGATCATTATGGATGATCCGCTCCGTTGAACTTGATCTACATATTCTAAAACCTCCAACACACAAGTTTGGGCGGTGAACCGTCGTCGTTTGACCCTTCATCCACTCCGTATCAATTTTTACGGTTTTGAAATGAATAGAACTTTTTCACATGGCATCGATGGAGGGTCAACGATGACGGATTCACCCCACAACTTGGTGGTGTTGGGGTTTTAGAATATGCTAGATCAAGTTTAACGTAGCGATCTATCCATAATGTCGCTCAATCATGTGATTTTTAAGGCATGCTTCAAGGAGGAAATTCCTCTCCTATGACAAGGATACTCATTAATCTCGTATATGCATATATATATATATATATATATATATATATATATATATATATATATATATATAGAGGTAATGTTTTCCTAAGGTGACACCTTAGATTCCCACCACTACAAGAAATTACATCTTTAATGAAGGGATTTCCCTTCGTTAAAGAGCTAAAAACCTTCGTTATTGTATGCTAACGACGAGGAAAAATCCCTTCGTCACCCGTCGTTGAAGCCCTCTTCGCTAAAGGGTCACGAAGGGATATACTACCCGTCGTTATAGAGTCTATAACGACGGAACATATTACTGTCATTAATATTTACGACGGTAATTATCACCGTCGTTATCATCAGTAACGGGGATATATATTTTCCCATCGTTACCATCAGTGACGGGATATTTTTCCGTCGTTACCATCAGTGATGAGATATTTTCCCGTCATTACCATTAGTTACAGTGATATTTTCCCGTCGTTGAAGACTAATTAATGACGGTTGGATACCGTCGTAAAAGTCCACATAATAGGTAATTAGTAACACATCAACGACGGTACTTTTCCTTCGTTGATGAATAAAATACGGTTTATAAAACCGTCATTGTGGACTACAAATTTCTAATATACATTAATAATAAATTTTTCATTCATAGGCAACTATCATATTATTCTCAACCAGACACTAAGATTCACAACAAAAACATATTAAAAATACCCAATAATGAATAAGAGGTAAAATAAAAATTCCATTCATTAATAACATCAATAAATAAAATTCCACCATCCTCAAATATTCAATACTAATAATAAGAGTTAATATCCTAATTGTTCCAAAGAAAAATACATGAAACTATCTAAAACAAATTAAAATAAAAGTTTGGGGAAGACACATCTCTGACACCTCTAATCATCGTCAAAAGAAGACTCGAGCTACCCATCCTAATCTTGCATGGATAGCCTGAATTTTTTTTTTAAAAAATCACATAATTAAGAAATATCAATTAAGCAAATATTATCTTATTAAGTAAAAAATCACATTTTTTAGTGCAAGTAGTCAATCATAAAAGTATATAAGAGATTTTACAAAAAATAATTACCTAATCCTGCACATGTTCTCGAGTTTGAGGAGTCAATGAAGGTGATTGCCTAAAAAAAAGTTCTTGCATAGCTTTCACTTGTAACTCCAACTCAGACATCCTTTGTTGTTGTTGTTCCTGCTCATCTAAGCGTTATTGAAACATCTGGTTCTTTCTCTTTTCTTCTATAACCCGTGCTTCCAGATCAGATCGACTAGGGAGCGGTCCTCTCAAATCTTTCAAAGTAGTCCCGCCACCAAATACAGTAATGTGACCATGAGATTGCTTCCCCCAGATTTTCTCAACTATCTCAATGTCAGAAAGTGAAGCGTTTGCTTGTTTGACTTGAATAATTTCATCCTACAAAAATTAAATTCATATGTTAGTACTATATAATGCATCATTATCAAACTTAAACACATATTCTACTTACATATTTATCTTGATCCCTATTTTCTAGTGTTTCATTAGCTTTCTTTCGAGTTTCATGGAACATTTTTGCCACATCAGGTGGATTTCCTGACTTGCCACCCTTATTCAAATATTAAATAAAAATGAGTACAACATCAAACTAAAAAACAAAGTAGTTATAAATAAATAGGAAATTAGTTTTGAATGTATACCAATTCCCACGCAATTTGTCTAAAGGATTTGCTGCCCGTGTGGTGGAGCATCTTTCGTTTGCCTCTGTTAAGTGTATTTTGTTGGCTTGCTTTCTATACATCAAGATTAAAAGATAATTTTAACAATCCAACAATATACATGGAACAAAATTAATAAAATTAGGAGATTAATACCTGAAATTTTGAAGAAAAATAATGTTCCTTAACTAGCCAATCCCAGTCATCAACACTCACTTCTGTAGGTCTATTTCTAAGTGCAACTTGCAATGAATTTTCTTTCACATATTTCCTGTGCATGTCACCACGCCACTTATTCCACAAATCGCGCAAGTGTCTCATTACTAACTCTCTCTTTTGCTCCATGTCCTCAGCATCAAATTTATCCTATATCAAATTTGAATCAAAATTTAATTTATAAGAATTAAAAACCAATTGTAAAAAATTAATTTTCAATATACCTTAATGTCTTGGCACATAATATAGTGAAGAATATGGAAAGTTCAATAATTGGTTCACACACTTTTACAGGAAGAAGGCCACGAATCGATACAGGAATCAAGCGCTGTAAAAGAACGTGACAGTCATGACTCTTTAACCCCAAAATCTTACACTCTTTAAGGTTTACACATTGAGAAATATTGGATGAAAATCCATCTGGAACTTTTAACTCCTTTAGAAATCGACAAAATTTGCTTTGCTCTTCTTGGGATAAAGTATAACAAGCTGCTGGCGTCACAAGTTTATCTCCTCTTTGGATTGGATGTAACTCCGGTTTTAAACTCATTGCTTGTAAATCGAGACGGGCTTTGATATTATCCTTTGTCTTTCCTTTAATGTTCATGATTGTTCCCAGCAGACTATCACAAATATTCTTCTCAATATGCATGACATCTAAATTATGTCGCAATAAGAGAGTTCTCCAATATGGCAAATAAAAAAAAAATACTTTTTTTATTCTAATTATCTCCCCGTCTTTCGTGTGATATTTTAATTTTCTTCTCTGGATGATTGGTCAAGGTGATCCCTATAAGATCTTCCACCTGCTTAAGGATGTCATCTCTGGTCAGCTTCGACACTGCATACCCTCTCTCTCTAGTGCCATCAAATGATTTCTTATCCTTTCTCCAACTGTGATTTTCATCAAGATAGCGACGATGCCCCATATAGCTCTGCCTGCCTCCATATTTTAACCTGATAGAGTGAGTATGCTTATTACAACAAGGACATGCTAATTTCCTCTTAGTGCTCCATCCAGATAAATTTGCATAAGCAGGAAAATCATTAATAGTCCAAATTAGTGCTGCACGTAAAATGAAATTATGTCTCAGAGATACATCATATGTTCGAACGCCTGAGGCCCACAACTCCTTTAGTTCTTCTATCAATGGTTGTAAGTAGGTGTCAATAGCATCTCCAGGACCAGTTGGACCAGGAATGAGCATAGATAAAATAAAATTGGATTGCTTCATGCACATCCATGGTGGTAAGATAGATAAAATAAAATTGGATTGCTTCATGCACATCCATGGTGGTAAGTTATATGGTACAAGTAAAACATGCCTTATGCTATAAGAAACTTTTGAATTTGTGAAAAGGCTGGAAACCATCACTTGCAAGACCGAGCCTAACATTTCGGGGCTCTTCGGCAAAGCTTTCATGTAGCTCATTAAAGTTTTTCCAAGCCTCAGAGTCAGCTGGATGCCTCATCACACCGTCCTCAACTTGTCTTTCATGGTGCCATCTCATATCAGAAGCTGTCTTCGAAGACATGTAAAGCCTTTGCAATCATGGCTTAAGAGGAAAATATCGTAATGTCTTTTGTGGTATTTTTTTACCATTTGCCTTTTGCTTGATCTCTTTTCCATGTTTATCAAGTTTCCATCTAGAAGCACCACATCTCTGACACGTATCAAGACCTTCTTCATTTTTCCAAAACAGCATGCAAGAGAATGGACACGAATCAATTTTTTCATATGATAGGCCAAGGTCTCGGATTAATTTTTTGGCCTCGTCATACGAATTAGGCAGTGTTGATTCCCCTGGCAATAGATCCTCATTCAAAAACTGGAGCAACATTGAGAATGATTTATTACTCCACCTATTTAGGCTCTTTATGTGAAGTAGTTTCACTAAAGCAGATAACTTTGAACATTTAGAGCCTTCATACAAAGGTTTCTCGGAGTCACCTAAAAGACTGTAGAATTGTTTTGCATGTCCATCTGGTTCCTGCTCAAGAATATCCTTACTCGACGTGGCATCAGGTGCAACAACGCCAGTTGAATTATGAAATAAATGTCCAATCATTTCTTGCATTTCATCGTCACTCTGGCTTTCTTCTGTCATTTCTTCTTGTTCTTCATCAAACTCCGATAGGGACTCACCCTGTCATTCGCCGTGATGACACCAAAATCTGTAGTTTTTAATAATTCCATGAACAATCAAATGGGTCTTTACTGACTCACGATTACCAGACTTCACATTGCTGCATTTAACACATGGACATCGAATTTCAAAGTTGCCATTCTTTTGATTGAAACCATTAAACAGCTTCTCATATGCATAGTCTAAAAACTTATCAACCCCTTCTACATATTTTAGATCAAGTCTATCATCATCTACTAGGTCCATCCAATCTTTATTTGGTGCCATTTCCAAGCAATGTACTAATGCTGGATATTCGACTCTATAAAACAAAAAAACAATATAATTAGTTTATAATTAGATTGTGGTTTAATAAATATTGACTATATTTTATTTGTACAAACAAGCATTGTATATATTTACAAATATCCCCTCCAAAGCATCATTTTACTAATTTGCCATCTAAATTGTCTTTTCCATTTAAGCTTATGTCTCAATTTGAACGAATATTTAATGACCAAGCAAATCCAAAACACATTTAGTTAATTTCAATTTGTTTATGAACTGAATAACTAATAGCTATGCATTTACTGTCAAATGAGATAGCGAATCAAATATGATCGAATAGCTGAATGAATAATAAGTAAACTGTTTATTGATTAATTGGTTCACTTTCATCTTTATTATCCTATCCGATGTAGGATTATACTCACATATTAATAACCACAACACTCCCACTTGTAAAGCATAATTATTAGTAAAATTTATATTACGAAACTAAACCATATTTTTTATTAAATTGATAAATATATATGGCGTGAAATCAGCCAAGGGTTGTTACATTTGGGCTCGTATCTCAAGTGGGCTTTATTTTCGAGGGTCAAACTTTAGGCCAGCCCAGAGAAAGAGGGTTCGTTTAATGACCAAATAAATCCATATTTAAAATATTTTACTTGATGAATGCGGACAACGGAACTTTTTATTAAAGAGTTCATTTATTTAATTGAAAATTGCATAGTTAAGTTAGTATTTATAAAAATATATTAGCATATACGTGAAATAAGAAAAATATATTAATTATGCGTATGCCTGTATTTATATACATTGCCTTACATATGTCAAATAAGATAAGCAAATACATTGAATACATAAGTTATTATTAGATTGTGTGTTTTTCTTATAGCAGTACATTAAAGTGTTAGTTTTAATATATAACTTTAGGGTATTTAAGTGCAACATTTTAAAACTTTAAAGTATACAATCTAATGCAACAATTGAAGGTATACAATTGCAACTTATTAAAACTTTATGGTATAAATTGCTGCCAAAAAAGGGAGGGGAAACTATAGGGTACTTGAATGCAATTACATCAAACAAAACTATAGGGTACTTTTAAATAAAAGGTATTTTAAGGTAAAAGTGCAAAGTAGGATAAACTATAGGGGACTTGAGTGAAAAATTACCAAACCACAACTTCCAGCTGCTGGTGGATGTAGAAGCGGTGCTGGGCCGACGCCGACGACGGGGCGACGAGCTTGGGCGGGCGGCGACGACGTTGCTGGGGCGGCGGGGCGGCGAGGCGACGATCTCCAACGCGGCGACGATCTCCAACGCGGGCGGCGACGATCTCCAACGCGGGTCGGCAGTGGCGGAGAGGGTCAGCAGCGGGGGCACTGGGGCGGGCTGAGGCAGAGGCGGCGCTGGGGTGGGCGGCGTTGGCACAGGGCGGCGGTGAATTTTGAAGACAATGATATGGTTTAATAAAACGTGATTTAAACAGTAGTTATGAAAATTAATCTAGGGTTTAGTTAAATACATATAAATAGTTGCGGTTAGAATATGATTTGGGTTTCGGGTTATTTATATTAATTTTAAATACTATTCCTATTATCATTAGGGACTTAAGATTAATGAAGGTAATGGACCCATTCGTCTTTAATAAGACCCAATAACGACGGTATTAGGAACAAATTAATGAAGGGACTAGAAAACTGTTACCCATCTCACATCATTCCTAAAATATTTGTAATCACTTGACGAAGGCTTTAAAAACCCGTCGTTATTATATGCACATTAACGACGGTCAACTAATCCCTTTACTAATTTTGGTCGTTAAATACTGTATTTCTTGTAGTGCACCTAAAGACGCGGCCTAAAATCACATCATTCCCTAAATTTTTTTGTGATCCGTTCCGTTGAACTTGATCTATACATTCTTAAACCCAAACACATCAATTTTGGGGTGAACCCGTCGTGTTTGACCTTTCGTTGAGCCGTACAAAAAGTTCTATTCATTTGAAACCATTAAAATTACGGTGAGTGGATGAAGGGTCAAAACATGACGGGTTCACCCCAAAATTGGTGTGTTTGAGTTTAAGAACGTGTAGATCAAGTTCAACGGAGCGGATCACAAAAAAATTAGGAAATGATATGATTTTAGGCTGTGTCCTTAGGTGGGAGTCTAGGGTGTCACCTTAGATTCATTTTTCCCATATATATATATATGAGATTAATGGATATCCTTGTTATAGGAGGGGATTTCCTCCTTTACGCCTATGTGGCACAATCCCCACCATCCTCATAAAATAAGAGAGTGTGTGTGTGTTGGTGGGGATTTGTGCCTACTTTATGAGGAGGGTGGGGATTGTGTCACATAGGCGACAAGGAGGTAAATGAATAGAAAATATTGAAGTAGTTAAAATGAGTAAGTAATATCATGAAAGTAGAAAATAAAGAAAACATAAAAAATAGAAAGATATGAGAAACTAAAAATAAAAATTTGATGAATTTTTTCCCAAAGAACCAAGTAAATGTTAGAATTAAGCAAGTTTAGGTAGTGGAATGGACATTACAATATACGAGCAATCTTAATTGTTACATATCTACGAATAGACAAAAAATAGGGTAAATTTTAAAAAATCCCCTAATGATTTTAGGTGCTTTGCATAATACCCTTAGTATTTTTTTCCACTTAACCCCTAAAACTCCAAATTGTCACTTCCATATTTTGTTGAGTAGGATTCAACAATGGTCCTAAATCAGTGATTCGAAACTTCTTTTCTTAAATCTTAATTCATATCGAAATTCAAAAATTATAATAATACAGATGAAATTGGATAGATCCGACCTCCTATGAGCATGGGCATTGTCTAACCGAATTTCTTAGTTTAGATATTATAGGGAAGGCCTAGTAAAAACGCTTGACAGGACCACATAATCCCGATACTTTAGCCCCCAAACTCCGAAGTGTCTCAGATAATGTAAAAACGCTTGACAGGACCACATAATCCCGATACTTTAGCCCCCAAACTCCGAAGTGTCTCAGATAATCCCTTATTCTTCTAATGTTTCCCTAAAAGCTTTAGCCCCCAAACTCCGAAGTGTCTCAGATAATCCCTTATTCTTCTAATGTTTCCCTAAAAGCTTTTTTATGGTTATTTGAAACGCTTTAGGAATCTCAGGAGTCAAGTACTTATAATCAAGAATTTTGTGTAATAGAAGGGTACAACTTAATTAAAAGAGTAGAAAAGGACAGTACATCATATCATCCATAACAGTTTAAATTTTGATTCTGAGGTGATTTTATATATGAAACATATATTAATTACTTTCCCCATGCTTGCATTTCACATTGATAATTAGTACACCGATCACTTCACGAAACATATATTAATTACTTTCCCCATGCTTGCATTTCACATTGATAATTAGTACACCGATCACTTCACATGCATTCAAATTCTCTCCAAAATTTACATTGATAATTAGTACACCGATCACTTCACATGCATTCAAATTCTCTCCAAAATTTAACCAAAAATTGACCATAAATAAATAACAACAATGAGAAATATTGTTCAGACTCATACGGGATCAGAACATTTGTACTGCAACTGCTCGTACAACATGATTTTGTAACTTACAGAAACAACAAACATTGTCTTTCACTATTTACATAACAATATACAAATAAAAACTTCGTGTCTTTCCTTATCAAAGAATAGAATGTAATCTGATACAATAAGAACTTGAACATCTAGACTCATACGTTGTAATCACATGATCCTCATGTTTACAGTGAAGATATTTACTTTGGCAGCAGCCCAAGAAGCCCAATTTACAACAATACCAAAGAACAACTCCTAGAACCAAAGATCAACGGCAGCAGCCCAAGAAGCCCAATTTACAACAATACCAAAGAACAACTCCTAGAACCAAAGATCAACAGCAAGAACTGACGAGAATATAAACAAAGCCAGCCGGAGATCCTTTTCCTTGTGGTGAAATTCAATAAGCAACACTTTTGAAAAATGGACAAGAAACATATAATATATTATTTTGTACGAGAACTACCAACAAAATTAGTGTTTATTACTAACACCGCTCGACTAACATCGTATTTAACAAAACAAAGAAAAACAAAATCAAACCATGCGATTAAACAGCTCCTTGTGATGATTGTATTGAAATGCATGATTGGTGAAAAGACACACGCGTGAGCGACACTACTCGGCGTAGAAGTAGTCATTGTACTCGTCAAATTCAAGGCTATGGAAGCGTCTGGGTAGTCTTTGCGGTGATGGGTGCGGGCATTCATACAAAGCCTACTTCTTTGAGTTGGGCTCGGATTGCTTGACACATGGCGTCAGTGGAGGGGGAGGAGGAGAATGTTGTTTGGGAACTAAGGTTAAGTGCTTTTTATATTTGGAATATGGTTTGGGAGTTACATATATGGAAAGACTTTATTTAAGAACCAGAGAGTTACTGGAATTCCAAAGGACCTATTCGTAGATACACATCCATCAATTCCAAAGTGACTACACATCCATCAATTTTTTAAAATTTACCCTATTTTTTGTCTATTCGTAGGTATGTAACAATTAAGATTGCTCTTATATTGTAATGTCCATTCCACTACCCAAACTTGCTTAATTCTAACATTTACTTGGTTCTTTGGGAAAAATTTCATCAAATTTTTATTTTTAGTTTCTCATATCTTTCTATTTTTTATGTTTTCTCTATTTTCTTGATTGCAACGGCTATTCTAGATTGTATGATTTATGTATGCATGCATGTATGTGATATGATGAATGGTTTGATGACATTAATATTGGATTAGTGGAGGGGTTACAAAAAATAGAAGTTAATATTAGTGGACAATTAATATGAGAGTTATGACATTATTAAGAATGTATGCATATATATGTATGTGTTTATATGTATGCATGTATGTGTTTTGAAGGGTATTTTCGGGAGAAATGTTTTAACATGCCTAGCCACTTTTAGAATAGTATTAGATTTGCTTTTGAGTTTGTTTATTATAAAACATGAGCTTGTAATGTTGAAAAGTGCAGTGCAATTCTATTTTTAATGCAATAAGAAATGTTATTTTTTTACTGCTAGAACTATA
>NC_033797.1:65827555-65846660 GCF_001876935.1 Asparagus officinalis | reverse complement strand
TATATATATATATATATATATATATATATATATATATATATATATATATATATATGGGTAAAGTGAATCTAAGGTGACTCCCTAGGTGCAGCCTAAGGATGCGCGATCTGAGCCATTGATTCAAAAACCACAAAATAATCTAAGCCCTTGATTCAATAACAATTCCCAAAAAAGAAAAACCCTCATCTCACGTGGTCCCCTTCAACATCGTGTCTCCCAGTTGAAAAAAATCGCGTGAACCTCCTTCAAAAAAAAAATTGTTGCCTCCGTCTCCTCCTATTTGCCACCGTCTCCCAGACCTCGCCATCGACCTCCGGAGATCGTCGCCGCCGTCCCCTTCAATGCCGGTTCCCGCCGCCCCTCAGTCTGAGCCCCTCAGTCTCCCAGACCTCGCCATCTACCACTGTCTCCCAGACCTCCGAAGATCGTCGCCACCGAAGCTTGCCTGAGCCCCTCCACATCCACCCCTGCTCACCACCGTCGTCTCCTCTTTAGCGTCAGATCACGCCACCGCTCAGGCGAAGCCATTCGCCCCTGCTCTACGTCACCGCTGAAGCTCGCACTCGCCCTTAACATCCCCTCGCCATCACCTCTCCCTCATCCTCTCCAGCACCGAGATCACCCCCGCTCAGCGTTGCCGCCGGCTCATCGCACTCGCCCCCCATCATCGAGGCCAGCCCTCAGGTCTCCTCTAATCCCTTAACGATAGTTATGAACTTTTTAACTTGTACTTCTTATTGATTATGAGATATGAATTATGAATATGTTTATTTTTTAGTTTAGATTTAAAGATTGTATTATTGCTAAATTGGATATGAACTTTAAATTTGGTTTAAACTATCGTAATGAAATTGTTTAGTGAGATTGAAAGATCAACTTGATGACGATTTTCTAAAGATTCTGAACTTCTTATATGTGATAATTTGATAGCTTGTATGGACACTCCAACAATTCTCTCACGTGATACAACAATGGATGAAGATGAAAACAAACTTATAGCCATTGATCTTGAAAGCGAGGACCATGATCTACTATCTACAACAAGTTTTCTCTCTCAGATGATAATATCTTATTGTTTATAATGTACTATTGGACCCTAGGGGGAGGGGGGTGATTAGGGTCTTAAGACAATAATTGTGCAATAAAAAATGAGACAAGCAATACATCACAAAATGAACAACCAAAGTAAATGAGATAAGGTTAGAAATAGTTATCTAAGTGACGCGCGATGTGTTAACGAGGTTCGGTCCGCTGAGCTCCCCACTCTCGAGGAGAATCTACTACACAATCCGGTTTGGAAGCCGAAACTTCTTCTACACAACGATCTCCATAAGATCTCACTATCACACAGTTGATCTCCACAAGATCAAGCTCACAACAATAGTAAATGGTGTAAAATCTCTCTCTTTACAGTAACCCTATGGCAAGGACAAAGATCACACTTGAAGCTTGGGATGTGAACTTGAAAACAGAGAAAAAACAGGATTAAGAGTTTGGCTCTTTTGAGAACAGTAAAATAAAACTCAGGATTTTCAAAATGCTTAGAGCTAGTTGAAGAAGAAGGGTATGATGGGTTTAAATAGGAGAAAACACAGCTGCCAAAGCCCATACCCAAATCCCCCCAAATCTCGTAAAAAACAATTTCTAAAACTGTACTGAAAAACCCGTTAGGGTGAACGACGCTCGACCGTGGGAATTTTGCGGTCGACCGCGAGCAACTCCAGAAACTATTCTGGGTTCAGAACAACAGCCGGTCGACCGTGACGGTCGACCGTGACGGTTGACCGTGAAACTCTCTGGACTGCATCCGGTCGACCGTCATGGTCGACCGCGAGCCTCTGAAAGCTATTCTGAGTCTCTGGATTGTATCCGGTCGACCGTCACGGTCGACCGCGAGCCTCTGAAAAACATACTGAGTCTCTGGGGGGGGGGGGGGGGGGGGGGAGCCTCTGAAAAACATACTGAGTCTCTAGACTCAAGGTGGTCGACCGTGACGGTCGATCGCAAACTGATACATGACAAAAAATAAGTTTTGACTTTTTCTAAAAAAAACTCAATTGATTTCTAAACATTGTATAATTTTGTAAAATGTTTTTAATACTAAAAACAAACTGTTTAGAAAAGGAATTTTGCGAATAGTCCCTTATACTTGTGAAAACAATATTTTGACAAAAAACGCTCAAAAGTATAAGTATGAAAACGTGTGTGTGATATCCCAATAGCTTCAAATGAAATCTACAACTACTTACATACATTCTAGCACTAGAGAGAAAATAAAGACATCAAATATCTCTCACATAGAAATACATTTCTTGAGTCTTGATATTGCTCTAGAGTTGATGAAGCTTCTCATTGCGTTTAAACTATAATATCACTCAACAAGCAATTAGTACCGATAATGGTGGTTGTAAATCATCATCAAAACATAATGGCTAACAATCTCCCCCTTTTTGATGATGACAACCAACCATTATATTGGAATAAAATAAATATAGCTTATAGATAGTAGCTCCCCCTATCTATGAGTTTCCCCTAACTATGTGCAACAAATGAGGAGATTTTTCTCCCTCTTTGTCACCATCAAAATGGGGTAAAAGAAGTGGTAAACAAAACATGCATATGATGTGCAACTAATCCAAGCAAACAAAAAACTTTTACATAGTGCATAAACCCAAACCATTTCTTATGCGACAAAAATCATTTTCACTAAGAGGCTTGGTAAATATGTCTGCTAATTGAGATTTAGTGTCAATATAAATAAGGGAAACATCTTGCCTCTCTACATGATTGCGTAAGAAATAATAACGCACATCAATATGCTTGGTTCTAGAGTGTAAAACAAAATTTTTTAAAATATTTATAGCACTAGTGTTATCACAAAAGATTTTTATATTTTAAAAATTTAAATCATAGTCAACTAAACTTTGTTTCATCCATAAAACTTGGGCACAACATAAGCCGGCGATAATGTATTCCGCTTCCGTTTGTTTCATCCATAAAACTTGGGCACAACATAAGCCGGCGATAATGTATTCCGCTTCCGTAGTGGACAAAGCAACACAATTTTGTTTCTTGGAAGCCCAAGAGACAATAGAGTTACCCAAAAATTAACATGTACCACTCGTACTCTTACGATCTTCCTTACATCCGGCAAAATCGGCATCACAAAAACCATAAAGATCAAAAGAGGTGCTTTTAGGATAAAATAAACCAAGATCAATTGTACCATTAATATATTTAATAATGCGTTTAACTGTAATCAAATGTGACATTTTTGGAGAAGCTTAAAAACGTGCACAAGCACACACACTAAACATGATATCGGGTCTACTAGTGGTAAGATAAAGAAGACTACCTATCATACCTCAATAGAGTTTTTGGTCTACATCCTCACCACTATCATCCATATCAAACTTGATACTTGTACTCATGGGAGTTGGTGCTTGCTTCGAATTCTCCAAATCGAATTTCTTTACCAATTCTCTAGCATACTTGCTTTGAGAAACAAATATACCATCTGTAGTTTGCTTGACTTGGAGCCTGAGAAAGAAAGTAAGCTCTCCCATCATGCTCATCTCAAAATGATCTTGCATAGCCTTAGAAAATTCCTTGCATAGAGATTCATTAGTAGCACAAAAAATGATGTCATCAACATATATTTGAACTAAAATAAAATTATTTTTCCTTTTTCACACAAAAAGTGTATTATCAATTTTTCCTTTCGAAAAACCATTTTCAAGAAGAAAACTAGAGAGGCGAGCATACCGAGCTATAGGAGCTTATTTTAACCCATATAAAGCTTTTTGACCCCCGTAAACATGATTAGGAAATGAATGATCCATAAAACCGGGGGGTTGCTCAACATAAACTTCCTCTTCTATAAAACCATTTAAAAAGACATTTTTAACATCCATTTAAAATAATTTGAAATTCTTAAAACTTGCAAATGTTAAAAACATCCTAATAGATTCTAACATTGCAACCGGTGCAAAGGTTTCATCATAGTCTATGGCATCCTCTTGATTGTATCCTTGAGCAACCAAACGAGCTTTATTTCTTGTTACTATGCCATGTTCATCAAGTTTGTTTCTAAAAACCCATTTTGTTTCAATCACACTAGCATTGTTAGGCCTAGGAACTAGTTTCCAAACATTATTTATTTGAAAATTGTTTAGTTCATCATGCATAGCTAAAACCCAAAACTCATCTTTTAAAACATCATTAACCTTTTTAGGTTCTATTTGAGATAGGAAGGTAACATTACCACACTCACTCAAAGCTTTTGAGCGAGTTAGAACCCCTTGTGAAGGATTCCCTATTATTTGCTCATTTGGATGATTTGGTGCAAATTTCTATGCTTTGGATAGTTCTTCTTGCTCTTGCGCTTGAATGTTGTTGCTTTCCCCATCCTTTTGAGCATCTATTGAGGGTGTTTCATTTAGTTGTAAAAATTACAATCCTCCCTCAACGTCATCATCATCTTTCCTAGGCAAACCAACTTGTAAACTAATATTAGTCTCATCAAAAATAACGTTTATAGATTCTTCAACAACTAGAGTTCGTTTGTTGAAGACCCTATAAGCCTTACTTCGAGGTGCATATCCCAGGAAAATGCCAACATCAATTTTAGAATTAAATTTATCATGATGATCTTTTGTATTTAAAATAAAACTTTTACAACCAAAGATACGAAAATATCCAATGAAAGGGATTTTTCCATAAAAAAGTTCATAATGAGTTTTCCTAAGCTTTGGTCAAATCAAAACACGATTCAAAACGTGGCAAGCCGTATTGACGCCTTCCGCCCAAAAATATTTAGGTAAATCAAAAGCATTTATTATTGTTCGTGCCATTTCTTGTATGGTGCGATTTTTCTGTTCAACAACACTATTTTGTTATGGTGTTCTTGGAGCAGAAAATACATAAGTTATACCATGATATGCACAAAAATTATTAAAAAACTATTTTAAAATTCACCACCATGATCACTTCTAATTTTAACAACTTTTAACTCTTTTTTATTTTTAATTATTTTAACATAATTTGAAAATTCTTTAAAATATTCATCTTTACTACCAAGAAAGATTGTCCATATAAAATAAGAGAAATCATCAATGATAACAAAAACATAGTGTTTGCCTCCTAGAGAGGTAACACGCATAGGACCAAAGAGATCAAGATGAAGTAATTACAAGGGTTTAGAAGTTGATACCTTATTAATGGATTTGAAGGTAGACTTAGTTTGTTTACCTTTAGCACAATCTTCACAAATGGTATCCTTGATGAAATGTAAGTTTGGTAACCCTTTTACAAGATTCTTCTTGGATAATTTGGATATCAACCCCATGCTGGCGTGTCCAAGCCTCTTATGCCAAATCCAAGGGTTTTCATCAACCGCCGTAAGGTATTTTACATCTTGATCTATTAGCTCATTCATCTCAAAAATATATACATTAGATTTTCTATTAGCAACAAAAATAATTTTTCCATTTGAGCTAACAATGCACTTATCCGGTTTAATGGAAATATCAAAACCTTTATCACTCAATTGGCTAATGCTAAGAAGATTATGATTCAAGCCACTAACCAAATAAACATCTTCTATTACGGGAGAAGGTATCTTACTAATGCATCCAATACCTATGATTTTACCATTCTCACCGCCACCGAAGGAGACGCTACCTCCTTCAATCCTTGATAGGGTTGCAAATAGTTCTTTGTTACCCGTCATATGATGTGAGCAACCACTATCAAGGTACCACATCTTTCTACGTCATGTTCGTGATGTTCCCTACAAGAGATGAAGGTGTAGTAACTTTAGGTACCCAAATCTTGGGTCTTTGGTTGTTAGTAAACTTGGTACCTTTGGGTACCCATGTCATTCTATAAAAATTATGATTATCTTTAATCCTACAATGAGTGGAGATATGACCATGTCTCATGCAATATGTGCACACAAAATTTCTCTTGTGTGTAGAAGCATGATATCTATGAAATCTATTTCTCTCATGGTGATGATGACTAGCATATGCATGAGTAGGTCTAATTCTATCACTTTCAATTTCAAGTCTTTTAATCTTAGATCTTAATTGTTTGTTTTCAAAATCAAGATCCCCTAGCAATTCATCTTTTAAAGCAAGAGATTAATTGTTTGTTTTCAAAATCAAGATCCCCTAGCAATTCATCTTTTAAAGCAAGAGATGATTGTAGTTGCTCAAGTTTGGATCCCCTAGCAATTCATCTTTTAAAGCAAGAGATGATTGTAGTTGCTCAAGTTTGGAATCACAAGAAGCATGCAATTTTTTAAAGAAAGAGTATTCTTTTGTTATTCTTTTAAACTCAATGTTTAACTCTTCTAATGCGGTTGCTAGATCACATTACATGTAAAAGGATTTACTTTCGGTATCGGATGTTACCTCCTTTTCATAAGCCATAAAGCAAATGTTAGGATCATGAATAGCAATCTTTGCTCCTTCTTCATTGCTATCCGAATCGCTTGGTTCAGATTTCTCCCATCCGGCATACATGAATTTCTACTTCTTGTATTTTAAATATTTCTCCTTGAGCTTAGGGCAATCTTTGGCAATATGACCCGGTTCATTGCATTCAAAGCATTTTCCTACACGTGAAGAAAATTTATTGTTAGATCGGGGATTAAACTTCTTATTTATTTTTATAAGTCTTGATATTCTTCTAGAGAGGTGAGCCACTTCTCTAGAAAAATCAACTTCACTATCCGATGATGAGGAGTTATCACTAGCTCCCTTGAGAGCTATGGTCTTCATTTTTGGTGATGACTCCTCAATTTCCAATGGGGCACTTCCTCTTTCTCCTTCCCTTTGAGCTTCTTCTCATGAACCTTAAGCTTGCCAATGAGGCCATCAAGATCTAGAGTAGTAAGATCATGAGCCTCCTCTATGGCCGTAGCTTTGGGTTCCCATGCCGAAGTCAATGAGCAAATGATCTTGTAGTTCTTCTCTTGGATAGTCAATTTCTTGTCAGGACCATGCAATTCATTGCTGATGTTAGTAAAACGAGAAAACATAGCATCAATGAATTCATTAGGAAGCATTTTAAATAACTCATAGTCATGCATAAGCCCACTAATCTTAGACTCCTTAACTTGGGGGGTTCCTTCATGTGTGATACATAATTTTACCCAAATTTCATAGTCATGCATAAGCCCACTAATCTTAGACTCCTTAACTTGGGGGGTTCCTTCATGTGTGATACATAATTTTACCCAAATTTCATGTGTAGACTCCTTAACTTGGGGGGTTCCTTCATGTGTGATACATAATTTTACCCAAATTTCATGTGCGGTTGCACATATGGAGACCCTATTGTACTCATTGGGGGAAATGCCACAAATTAAGGCATTCATGGCCTGACATTGAGATTAGCTAGGAGTCTTTCACCGTCGGTCATGTTGCTAATCTTGGACTTTTCTACATATTTCTTTTCTACGAGCTCTAAAATGTCAAGATCAATGCAACGAAGGTAAATCCTCATTCTAGTCTTCTAATAGGTAAAATTACTACCGGTGAAAAGTGGGGTCTAGTGGTGGATTGTCCCTCAAGCATGTGCACATTCAATGAAGCCTCCATATGATCTTTTCTCTAAGGTGGTTAGACCAAAAACTAATATAGACACCAAGCTCTGATACCAATTGTTGGACCCTAGAGGGGGGTGATTAGGGTCTTAAGGTAATAATTGTACAATAAAAAATGAGACAAGCAATACACCATAAAATGAACAACCAAAGTAAATGAGATAATGTTAGAAACCGTTATCCAAGTGACACGCAATGTGTTAACAAGGTTTGGTCCGCTGACCTACGTCCCCTCTCCCCACTCTCAAGGAGAATCCACTATATAACCCGATTTGGAAGCCGGAACTTCTTCTACACAATGATCTCTATAAGATCTCACTATCACACAGTTGATCTCCATAAGATCAAGCTCACAACAATAGTAAATGGTGTAAAATCTCTCCCTTTACAGTAACCCTATGGCAAGGACAAAAATCACACTTGAAGCTTGAGATGTAAACTTGAAAACAGAGAAAAAACAGGATTGAAAGTTTGGCTCTTTTGAGAATAGTAGAATAAAACTCAGGATTTTCAAAATGCTTAGAGCTAGTTGAAGAAGAAGGGTATGATAGGTTTAAATAGGAGAAAACACAGCTGCCAAAGCCCATACCCAAATCCCCCTAAATCTCGTAAAAATGATTTCTGAAACTATACTGAAAGACCCGTTGGGGTGAACGACAGTCGACCGTGGGAATTTCGCGATCGACCTTGAGCAACTCCAGAAACTATTATGGGTTCAGAACACCAGCCGGTCGACTGTAACGGTCGACCACGAGCAACTCCAGAAACTATTTTGGGCTCTGGACAACAGCCGGTCAACCGTGACGGTCGCTCTGGACTACATCCGGTCGACCGTCACGGTCGACCGCGAGCCTCTGAAAACTATTCTGAGTCTCTGGACTGCATCCGGTCGACCGTCACGGTCGACTGTGAGCCTCTGAAAAACATATTGAGTCTCTGGACTCAAGGCGATCGACCGTGGCGGTCGACCGCAAACTGATACATGATAAAAAAATAGGTTTTGACTTTTTCTAAAAAAAACTCAATTGATTTCTAAACATTGTGTAACTTTGTAAAATGTTTTTAATACTAAAAACAAACTGTTTAGAAGTAACTTTGTAAAATGTTTTTAATACTAAAAACAAACTGTTTAGAAAAGGAATTTTGCGAATAGGTCCTTATACTTGTGAAGTTTTTAATACTAAAAACAAACTGTTTAGAAAAGGAATTTTGCGAATAGGTCCTTATACTTGTGAAAAATAATATTTTGATAAAAAACGCTCAAAAGTATAAGTATGAAAACGTGTGTGTGATATCCCAATAACTTCAAATAAAATCTACAACTACTTGCCTATATTCTAGCACTAGAGAGAAAATAAAGACAATAAATATCTCTCACATAGAAATACATTTCTTGAGTCTTGATATTTCTCTAGAGTTGATGAAGCTTCTCATTACGTTTAGTGTTCTTGATTAAACATTGCTTCATCACTATACCTCCTCCTCCTTTGGATATCATCGTTGTAGCTCATATTCCATCCAATCCTCTATTAGTGGTACTAACAAGCTTGATATATATATAAACTATAATATCACTCAACAAGCAATTAGTACCGATAATGGTGGTTGTAAATCATCATCAAAACATAAGGGCTAATATGTACTACTAACTAATAACGTATACCAAAATAGTTGTCTTTAGTATGAGTTTTATAAGTTTTGTTTTTCTATTTTTGTAGGCATCCGAGCATGAGGAGAATATTGATGAGCCTATTGGCGTTGAAAATTGTGAAGGTAATTTTGTTGTTGATCCATATATCAGAATGGAGTTCTCTACTCATGAGGAAGCTTATAATTTCTACAATACATACGCCAGACTTAAGGGATTTGGTGTTCACAAAGGTCATACAACTTGGTCGAGAAAGAAAGATGCAATCATATCTAGAATATTTGTATGTGACAAAAAAGGCTTTAAATTTTCAAAGGACAAAAGATAAGATGGTCGGAATGTAATTCGAAAGTTCGATACAAGATTTGGTTGCAAAGAAAGGATGGTTATTGGACTCGATAGAAGCACTGAAAAATGGGTGGTCCGAAATGTAAACATTAATCATAATGGTCATCTATTAACCACGCCAAATCGGGTAAAGAAGCACTACTCACATCAGACACTTCATCGAGCTCAATCGACAAAAAGGTTGATAGATACTCTTGACAATCAAGGTTTACGACCTTCTACCATTTGTAAGGTTGTAGACGTTGCTCATGGAAATGATCAAGGCTCTCTCACTCAACAAGAATGCCAAGCACAACTTAGAATTAAACGAAAAAATAATATCGGTCATGAGTGCGTGAGCATAGTTCGTCAATTTCAAGAGAAAAATGTATCTGATCCTTAATTTTACTATGCACTTGATTTAGAAAATGATGGGACGATGAGAAATGTTTTTTGGATGGATGGTAGGTCGAGGACTTCTTACTTGCAATTTGAAGATGTTGTTTGCTTTGATGTTACAGAACGAATAATTTAAAATTACCGTTTGCATCATTTACGGGCGTTAACCACCATCGACAATCTACTCTATTTGGGTGTGCGTTACTGGCCGATGAAACAAAGGAGATGTTTAATATGGTTATTTAGTCAATGGTTAAAATGTATGTTGGGTATAGCACCATTAACAATCATCACTGATCAAGATCAAACTATGTGTGGTGCAATTCACAAAGTTTTTCCTTAAACTCGTCATCGTTTTTGTTCTTGGCACCTTCATAGAAATGTCGTATAAAATCTTCAATCAATGCATAATGATTATGGTGAGGATATGGGTATAAAGTACAACGAATGGTATTGGAGTAAATCAGAAGAAAAATTTGTAAAGCGTTGGGAAGAAATGAGGGACAAATATGGTACAGATAAAAAGAATTAGTTAGTAAATTTATACAATCATCGAGATCATTGGGCTCCAGTGTATCGTAAAGACACTTTTACTGCATGAATGACATCTACTCAGGGGAGTGAGGGAATTAATGCTTTTTTGATCATTTTGTGAATGAAAATACCGAGTTACATGATTTTGTTAAGCAATATGATAATACTGTCGGAGCTCACCGAGCCGCTGAACTTGAGCAAGATTTTAAGTCCACAAACTCTGTTCCTACATTGATAATTGAACATCCCATTGAAAAACAAGCTGGGGAGAATTATACAAAGAATATGTTTACTATCTTTCAGAAAGAACTCAAGGATAGTTACTCCATGTTTCATGAAAGATTTTCGAAGGACGACACAAGTGCTACTTATGCCGTTTGGAATATAGATAGCGAGGCTAAAAGCAAAAAGAGGGTAAAACATCATGTTATTTTCGATGCATCGAAAGATAAAAGAATTAAGTACTCTTGTGCGAAATTTGAGATGGAAGGTATATTATTCAAACCTAGCTTGCACATTTTAGTAAAGAAGCAAGTATTAGAAATTCCATCACGATATATTATGCAATGATGGACAATTAAAGCAAGACATGTTGGTTGTGAAGTTGTTAGAAATTGTATTTCAAATAGTGAAAACCAACTCTCTATCATTAAATATTGGGCCCTTAGGTAGTAGAAGTAACAAGGCACTAGAAGATACATTGACTTCAAGTACACTTCATGATAAGTTTAGTGCTTTTTAGACTCATTTTTTGAAGAAGTTGGTACTTATAAGAAAGAAAAGGAAAATAACGACAATGAAAATGAGAACAATGCCAGGAATAAGATGCCTACTTTATCCATACACATCTCTGTAGAGGAAGCAACCCAAGTCACTATTCGTGATCCAGATAAGCCTATTGCCACGAAGGGACGACCAACACAAGTTACTAGAATTAAGTCCAGAATGGAGATAGCACAAGAAAAGAGTATAAAAAAGCAAAGATTTTGTGGATTTTGTAAGGGGAAAGGACATTATATAATGAGTTGTCCTTTAGCTAAGGTATTATATTTAATCTTGATTTAATATTTTTTACCTGTCGATGCATTTGTCATGTTAAAGAATTTTTTTGTAGATGAAAAATGTTGCAGGTGGTGGTCGAGAAAGTTAATATAGTGGCAAAACAAAGTTAATGGTGGGCCAAAATACAGCATGTGTTTCTGAAGAATGTTGATAATTTGAATTAAAGTTTATGTACGTATGGATGATTTGGTTGTATGGGTTAATCATGTATGGATGATAATGTGGTCGTATGGATTAATCATGTATGGATGATAATTTGAAATAAAAAGTTCATGTACGTAAGGATGATTTGGTTGTATTGATGATAATATGATTGTATGGATTAATCATGTATGAGTGATAATTTTTTCCAGGTCTATGAGATAAAAAATGTGCATAAGTGGGTACAAATTTTTTTTCTCAAGAACTACGAGGTACAAAACGTGATTAAGTAGGTACAAATCATTCATAAGTGGGTACAAAAGTTTAATAATTGGGTACAAATTATTTTGTCAGATCAATAAGGTACAAAACGTGCATAAGTGGGTACAAAACAGTAATAAGTACAAATATATTTCAAGATCAATGAGGTACAAAACATGCCTAAGTAGGTAGAAAATGTGCATAAGTAGGTACAAAACTTGATTAAGTGGGTACAAATTTTTTTTTCAAGAACTACGAGGTACAAAACAAGCGTAAGTAGGTACAAATCGTTCATAAGTAGGTACAAAAGTTTAATAACTAGGTACAAAATATTTTTCAAATCAATGAGGTACAAAACGTGCATAAGTGGGTAAAAAACATTAATAAGTATATTTTTTTTCTAGATCAATGAGGTACAAAACGTGCCTAAGTAGGTAGAAAACGTGCATAAGTAGGTACAAAACTATATTAAGTGGGTACAGATTTTTTTTAAGAACTACGAGGTACAAAACAAGCCTAAGTAGGTACAAATCGTTCATAAGTAGGTACAAAAGTTTAATAACTGGGTACAAAATATTTTTTTCAATTCAATGAGATACAAAACGTGCATAAGTGAGTAAAAAACATTAATAAGTATAATTTTTTTCCAGATCAATGAGGTACAAAACGTGCCTAAGTAGGTAGAAAACGTGCATAAGTAGGTACAAAACTATATTAAGTGGGTACATAAGTTTTTTAAGAACTACGAGGTACAAAACAAGACTAAGTAGGTACAAATCGTTCATAAGTAGGTACAAAAGTTTAATAACTGGGTACAAAATATTTTTTAAATCAATGAGGTACAAAACGTGCATAAGTGGGTAAAAATATTAATAAGTATAATTTTTTTCCAGATCAATGAGGTACAAAACGTGCCTAAGTAGGTAGAAAACATGCATAAGTAGGTACAAAACTATATTAAGTGGGTACAGAATTTTTTTTTAAAGAACTACGAGGTACAAAACAAGCCTAAGTAGGTACAAATCATTCATAAGTAGGTACAAAAGTTTAATAACTGGGTACAAAATATTTTTTCAAATCAATGAGGTACAAAACGTGCATAAGTAGGTAAAAAACATTAATAAGTATACTTTTTTTCCAGATCAATGAGGTACAAAACGTGCCTAAGTAGGTAGAAAACGTGCATAAGTAAGTACAAAACTATATTAAGTGGGTATAAATTTTTTTTTCAAGAACTACGAGGTACAAAACAAGCCTAAGTAGGTACAAATCTTTCATAAGTAGGTACAAAAGTTTAATAACTGGGTACAAAATATTTTTCAAATCAATAAGGTACAAAACATGCATAAGTGGTTATAAATCATTATTAAGTGAGTACAAATTTTTTTTCTCAAAACAACAAGGTACAAAACGTGCATAGGTTGGTACAAAATGTGCATAAGTAGGTAAAAAACTTTAATAAGTGGGTACAAAATTTTCTCTAGAATAATAATGAGCTATTACATTTGAATAAGTGGGTACAAATTTTTCTCTAGAACAAGGTGTTTGTGGAAAATTTGTAGTAAAAGAAATAAAAGAAAAATTTTATTTATATTCTCTCGATCTCGATTACAATTGAATTTCCTGATTACAAAAGAGAGGAGAATTGATGCAAATCCTCCCCTTTGTTTAAGTCTGGGTTCTTCACGGTGGCGATGGAGTGCCTCCCTCGAATGCTCGCGTCGAGTTTGCTCTCCGTTGACGATCCGAACGTCTTGATTCACTGGAACGATATCTCCTCCTCACAATTTGACGCTGTGGAGAACTTACAAAGCAAGTTTTAGAACTCTGGACGAGTTGATAACTCTGAACGAGTTTGAAACTCTATGAAAGAGTTGATTTAACCAAAATCGGTTTATAAGCCAAGGGTGAAAGCTCTCTGTTGTCGAACGTTGCTGAAGGATGAACGTCGATCTTCCCCTCACTGCCAAGCCGAAGATCTCCTCTTCGCTGCCAAGTCTAAGATCCAAAAAAAAGCCAGCCCCAACGCAATTAAGTTTACCACTATTTATAGGGGATTTATGGGTGTAATCGCCTCCTTAAATCTCTCCTTAATGAGGGTCTAATAGGGTGCAACTACCCCCCATAAATCTCTCCATGATAGGGTAGTGATCCCCTCAAATCGTGGGGAGAAAACGGTTTTGGAATCGTTCAAATCGCGCTTGAACGAGTCAAACGCTGAAAACAGCGTTCTGGGCCCGAACTTTGCGTTTTAGACCTGAAACGCAGAGTTGGGCCTGTTTTAGGCTAAAAACGCATAGGTCGCGCTGCGCAAAGATGAACTCTGTGTTTTGGACCTGGGACGCAGAGTTGGGTTCTGTATGAACTGTGCGTTTTTGGACCTGGGACGCAGAGTTGGACTCCGCATGAACTGTGTATTTTTGGACCTAGGACACAGAGTTGGGCTCCGCATGAACTGTGTGTTTTTGGACCTGGGATGCATAGTTTGGTTCCGCATGAACTGTGCGTTTTTGTCGTTAGACGCAGAGTTGGGCTTCGCATGAACTGTGCATTTTTGGACCTTGGATGCAGAGTTAGGCTCTGTATGAACTGTGCATTTTTGGACCTAGGACGCAGAGTTGGGCTCCGCATAAACTGTGTGTTTTTGGACCTGGGACGTAGAGTTGGGCTCCGCATGAACTGTACGTTTTGTCGTTGGATGCAGAGTTAAACTCTGCGTTTTAAGTCCACGAACTCTGTGTTTTTTATTCTGTAATGCAGAGGTGAGCCTTAGGCGGGCTTGGCGAGCTTCAGGCTAAGTCCAATGTTCAAGCGAAGTCCAGTATTGCAGACGGACTTCAGAACATAACTTTCTGTGAAGAACATGTCATAACTTTCAAACCATAAGTCAGAATTGGACGAATTATATATGAAAATCGGCTATCTCGACAAGACGGAGCTGACCAAACCAACCCTGTAGGGTTTGGTTTGCTCTGTCAGTTTTGCCAAATTCCTTACGGTTTGAGAGATATCTGCGTTTTGGTTTGAAGAGACCATCGATTTGTGGTATCTTTGGCTAGAGCTTTACAAAGATCGTCATCTTGTAACCTTCGTCTTGGCTCCTTGAAAATGTGAGAGTCGTCAGATTGTAACTCCCGATGTTAGTTGTGAAGGCTGTTGATTAGAGCTTTCATCAGTTGTTGCGAAAGTTGTCAAATTGTAACCTTCATCGATCCACGCGAAAGTCTTCAAATTATAGTCTTCTGGAAGTCATCAAATTATAACTTCCATCATCGGTGTTTGATGGGAATCAGCTATCTGCAGTGATTTTTAGACAGCCTACACAAGGACTTATAAAATATCAACCAAATAATATCAAATGAGGGTATCAAATAAATAACATTTTCAATAAACATTTTGTCACTTCCACTTATCCATAAAGTATCATCCACATATTGCATACAAAACAAACACCATGGTGAAAATTAAAATAATATTTACAAAAAAGGTGAATCGTGTGCATACAAAAGAGCTGCACAAAACTTTGCTCTATACTTTGCACAATCTTCTTCTGAAATTGTTATCGATAGCTTTTCGACAATACTGTTAATGAATTCAATCATAAAGTTCCCGCAATCTAAAGTACTGCATTTAAGAAAAAAATACAATATTGAAAATGACTTTGAGAAAAAAATGAACAAATACATTAGAAATGCATGAAATACTTACGGTCCTTGTTGTGGCGTGTCAACTGACACCAGAACATGATGCTCCAATTTTTTCAATCTTCAATTACTTTGTATGAAACTCATAAACTTATTTCTAAATTTTGCAGCATCGGCGGTATAAATGGGGGATTTAATATTGAGGAGTAGTGATAGAATTTTTTCTCCTCTCTCACTAACTCTACCATGTGCCAATATCCGGAGCTGACAATCGGGATCAGAATTCTTTCACACTCCAAGAACTTCTACTGAGAAACATTTTTCTTCATTCATTTTGCCACCATTTCAAGATTTTCATTTAGAAATGCTTGCTAAAAGATGCATCAATGTCAACAATGTAGTGTTGTATAATAATAAAAACCACAAACTAATGAAACAACATGTAAGTCAAGGTCTTGTGACATGTATCTTTCGATCATAACTATTAGTTGTTTCAATCTTGTTCCAAAGCCGAATAATAAATGCATCGATCATCTACAAAATTTACCATGAATAAATAAAGTAGTTAATATAAGTGATTTTATATACAACATCAAACAAACCATAACACAAATGTTTAGAACCTATATACAACATCAAACAAACCATAACACAAATGTTTAGAACCTACATCATCACTGAGTTCACCTCCTGTTAATAGTTTATAAGCACAAACCATAACACAAATGTTTAGAACCTACATCATCACTGAGTTCACCTCCTGTTAATAGTTTATAAGCGTCTAAGCGAGATACGCTTGCTTCGGCACACGTCTAAATATATGTATCACTATATGCAAGTACATGGTGAGAAAATTGCAACACAAATTAAGTAAATTCAAATATTATTATTAGAATAAATCAATAACAAATATCTAGTCATTTTCGATTGTAGAAAGTCTTTAATTAATTTGTCCTTATAATCATAGACCAGTACCTTACCTGGATAGTCGAGAGATGTAGGGATGAAGACTTCTTCATTTTTGCACTTTTTTCCCCTCAGGACTATCCAATATCTGGATGACACGTTTCTTCTTTGTACCTTCCTTTACTTGATCTAGACGCATATAAGGTGAAGTAACAGAGGGTCAATCCTTCCTCTTCCTCTTTCTGACAGCTCATTTGATAGATGAGGTTTCTCTCTTATTCTCATTATCACTGTCCGCTTTTTGAGAAACATCTCTATGGAGTTGAAATGCATATAATTATCAAAGAGTAACACAAGAATTATATGAAAAGTATAAAAAGTAAAATTGCAAGAGAATTGAAAAAACTAAACTCACCAAGCTTCTTCTAAAAAATTTATGTCTCTTGGGCTCATCACAAAGTCATTATCAATATCAGCTTCCCCAATTTCTTCCAAATTCTCATATTCATTAGCTTCCATATCCTCTTCGCTTTTATTTTCAAATTTTACATTTCTGTCATCCTCTTCCTCCTTGTTTTTTTTTCATGTAGCACTATGCTCTTCTAATTCTCGTAATTCTGTAGTGAGCTCGTTCAACTCGTACGTCTTCTCCACAATTAAGGCAATTAATTCACATTTCCTTGATTCCTATATAAGACCAAAAAATACAAGTATTAGTAACAAAAAAATACAAGTATGAGACATAAAATAATGAACTATGAGAGCAAAGATATGTACAAATACTCTTGGTGATGCCGTATGAATAAGAGGAGTATTCTCTTTGCCATTATCAGTAAGAAACTTCGGATCTCTATATAATTTGTTCATAGTAGTCCTCCTCCACTTTCCGGTATTCTTCACACAAAAGAGTGGCGGTAACCTTTTAATATCTGAAATGTACTCCAATTCCCCTACTTTTTCATAAAACCAAACCTACAATATAGAAACTATACATTAGCATGTTCATAAACAATAATCATTATCAAATTGAAAAGATATACAAAATAATGTTCATGTAACTCACCAGTAAAACGGAGGAAAAACCACCCATGTACCCAGCATTTGAGCCCTGACCTAATCCCCTCATACTAAGAAACTTCTTTGCTTTATTCATCTCTTTGCAAAGAAAAGTAAACATCACATGACACCAATTATATTTCTTCAAAGTTGATAACTGCTCCGCATATCTAAATGCTCATAAGGGACATGTCTTACATGTTCGCGGGCATAATATGAAGCCGATAATGAAAGCCACAATAAGTTTTACACATATTATAGGGTCTTCATTATTCATTTCTACAAGCATCTCGATCATTCTATCGCGCTTCCCCCAAATCACCATCTTTTTCCTCTCTCATCAGCTTTCTTCTTGCCTTTAGATCTATTACTCTTCTTCTCCTTGAGTGTCTTATAATTATTTACAAAATTTGTGTAGATTATATTAGACGTTGTCCCACTCATTTTTATCAAAATTCCTTCCTTTAGCAAACAGGTAATTCGGTGAATATCATCTATACCAAACACACAATTTTTATTCTCAATCATGAATGAGCATGTATCGGAATTAAAATTTTAAATCAAGCAATCAATTGCTATTTGCTCATTGCTCAAGGATGTGGGTAACTTGAGAAAGTTGTGAAAAGGGCAATCAATTGCTATTTGCTCATTGCTCAAGGATGTGGGTAACTTGAGAAAGTTGTGAAAAGGCGTCGTCTCTAGGGCTTTTACAAGGATGTGGGTAACTTGAGAAAGTTGTGAAAAGGCGTCGTCTCTAGGGCTTTTATGTGTCTTTCATCCAATATTATTCACTTATCAATTAACTCTCAAAAATAACACAAATTAGACGGAATTCTCAATTGTATTATCATAGCCCAACAAGAAAATTATAATTCATAAATAGTTAAAAAATTATATATATTTGGGCAAATTAAGATGCATTTTAACACAAATAATTAACCTAAAATTTAAATAGATACTTGATATATGACAATAATCACAATAATTTTTACAAGTTTATTAACACAAACATTATCTCATGGCTTAGAACACCGTCGCATATGACAGGGGTACTCTGATAAAAAATAATCACCACATTAGACTATCATTGTTTCATATGGGCTTTCTATATCTAAACAAACAACTACATAATACATAACAGATTTGGAGAAGGGGAGAAACACATGCAAGAGGATATATCTTATCAAGCGGAGGCAGCAATTTCAACTTTCGACGCATATTAAAACAAACATTATATCTCATAAAAAATTTACTTACGACGTTAGTGGATGATTACATTTAGAAGAGGATTGCTTTGATTTTGAAGAAATCAAAGGCGTTGACGCTTTCAATTTGTTTGAAGTCATGATGGCTGATGAAGAGGTCGAAGCGAGCTCCAAGCGAGGGGATGTCGAGAGTGAGTGTGAGCTTCAGTGGCGATGTTGAGCGGGGGCGGATGGCCTGAGGGCCGACCTTGATATCCAATTTAACAATAATACAATCTTAAAATCTAAACTAAAAAATAAACATATTCAT